>NC_021163.2:7760478-7772171 GCF_000331145.2 Cicer arietinum
ATATATATATATATATATATATATATATATATATATATATATAAACAAAAATTGAATATATGTATACATTTTGATTTTTTTAATAACATTATTTTAAATTAAAAAATAACATAAAATAATTAAATTAAATTGAAAAATTATGTTAAAATAAAAACAACATTAATAAAATAGATAAATGATATTGTTGGTGCGTAGAATCAAAGTGGATATAAGTTTATTAACATATTTTTGCTAGATAAACAAATATGTTTTATGGATAAATAAAAAGAAAAAGATATTGAGAATTAATGCAGGAACACGTGACATAAAAAATAATTACTTTATATTAATAATTGGGACCTAAATCTTCAAGTGCAATAATGGATGACGAAGATTCCTTGAGAGGTGTGATGTAGATGCACATACTCTTTATGATAAAGTAAGATTGTATTTGAGAGGGAGAACTTTTAAGATTAGAAAATTGTGTATCTTTAATTTGGATCAGATGTCTCTATAGGATTTTTCTCTAAGATTTTTAGAAGGAGACCCATAGAGTTATGGGTTAAAAGATATGTGATGTGAGAATTATCGTTTAATTTTGGATGTATCAACTCTAATGGTAATTTGATACTTTTACTGTTGTATTTTAATGTAATAGTGTGAGTTAGAAATTACACATTAATTAGAAAGGTAAATGTTGAACAAAAATATGAGAAGATCCATATATTAGTTGACTTAAGATTTTAGGTGAAAATGTGATATGCAATTCATGTGTGTTATTTTTAACCCAATATGATGATTTTCAATTGTCCATGACCTAAATTTGCATGGCTTAGATGATTAAATATCATGATTGTCATCAAGTGTGTGGCAAGCAAGTTCACTTTAATTCCATAGTGCTTTCACCTTAGATCCTAAGAGTTCTGCCATGTCCTAATTTGTCAGTTGTTTGGTTTTGAGCCCAAATTGGAGTGGAGAATCCGTCTGAAACATATGCTATTGGTGATATGAGACACGTACACGATGAAGCAAAGAGTATGCATATAGTTAATGGTGTACATCATATGCACTGAAATTTCATAATAGAAAAAGAAGCCTAGCTCATTTTGTCTTCAAAGTTCCTCATTTTGCACATGTTTTCTTTCCATGATTCTGTCTAAAAGTTACATCCACTAAGTTAGTTGCGGACAAGAATGCTAACCTATTCATCAGGGTAGGGTAGTCTATTTTTGTAATTTCGTATTAAAAGTTGAAACATTTTCAAAGAGAATATTTACAAGAAACTTTTGGAGGACACACAAATCCTCAGTGATGCTAATCAATGTGCTCATTGAGTCATGTACTAACTTAAACTATCACTTTACTCTACACCATCAATTATATTTCGTTGAAGTATATGAAAACTACTTCCTTATAGTATTCTATACATATTGTTTGTTTCAATTGCAATTTTGTCACTTTTTATTTTATAATTAAATAAATCCGCTTCTATGTTGAGAATAATATGTTCAAATATTATTAAGAGGTATAATTATAAAATTTAGATATTAATTTAAATATATTTAGAATTGAAGATAGATATTAAGATATAATTTATATTTAAAATTATGTTTAAAACATTTTAAAGATTTGTTAGGATTTATTTTATATAACATAAATAAGTTTTTTAATCAACAAGTTTTCTAAGAATGTCGTTCTTAAAAATAAAAGTTAGCAGATAATAGACGATGCTTTTAGACAAAACTCTAGTATAAAAAAACTTTCCTAAACGTCTCCCTAACATAATCTTTTAGCAACTCCTAAAACTGCTTATAGCAATTCATTAAAACTATCATGCCTGAACTTTATATATATTTTTATTTTTATCTTTTCTCTAGAATATCTCGTTTTATCTTCTTATATGGCCTGAACTTCTCTTTTTATCTTCTTTATATTTTATATAGGATACAAAAATAGTGATTTTCTTCATTGTTTGGCTTGGATTTTCATTTGGATAATGAACAAATTAAGCACCTATTATTTCATGCAATAAAGCATACAATAAAAAACACAAACGAGTAAAGGCACCGATATGACATGCATGGAGCAAGCGGTATAGTTTGCCTTGCTTAGGTCTTGAAAGTGACATTTGTGGATAAGGACTTATCAAAAGCTTGATAAGTTGTAGTCTAGTCGGCTAACTTTGGTTCTATATTCAAATATTGAATATAGAATCTAGACTCATTATAATACAGTACTTTGCTATTGTAACAAATAGAAGGTTTGGTCCAGTAAATCACATGATATCTATAAGTCATGTACGTTTGATCCTCTTATTTTAATAAATTTTAATAAATATGCAGTTTTGATTTCTCGTTATTTATTTCTACAATTTTGATTTCATTTTTAAAATTATTGACATTTAGTTACTTTCGTTTTTAGTTTTAATTTAACGACAATAATTTAAGTAATCTATACATAGTGATATGTAAAATTATGGTAATGTGAAATATAAATTTAATTTAAAATTACTCAATACCACTTTAATAATTTTAAAAAAAAATTATTTTCTTTGGTTTTAAGATTTCTAAAAATAAATAAAAATAAAATAAATGTTAAAAATTTTGAAAATAAAAAATATTCCTGCTTGTACCGTATAATATGGTCCACATGTATTGTAAAAAAAAAGGGAAATATTTAGGTCCCTCAAACAATTTTTGGAAATAATTTAGTCCTCAACTTAATTTTTACTTTCTTCTTGGATCATATAAAGATCAAATTTGGTACTATTTAGAAGATATTTAATTCTAATTCAATTCTTACAAAAAAAAAAGAAAGGTACTAATTTAGTCTCTCACATAATACCAAAAAATGCTTCAATAGTATTATGTTTCTTTTTTTAAAAAAGAAAACAAATCGATAGTATTGCGTTATTTTCAATATTACACAATTTACAAGTGCTCAAATGACTTTATGTTACATATCCTTAATAACATACATGTACCTATCTATATAGCCACATATATGTTTTTCAAACCATATGAACAATAAGTGTTATATATACTCTATATTCACTAGTGAGTTCTGTTATACTGATATATCTCTTCCTTCTAGTGAACATGGATGGAAAGAAATTGGAGTACAAAGGTGAAGAAGCACTTGAGGAGATAGAGAGGCTAACAATGAATGCTGGTGAGGTTCAAGAAACCCTTTTGAAACAAATCTTAACTCAGAACAAAGAAACTGAGTATTTGAACAAGTATATGAAGGGAGAAACATTTATAACTGATTTACAAGAGTTTAAGAAACGTGTTCCAGTAATTAGTTATGAAGGAATCTTTCCATATATACAGAGAATTGCAAATGGTGAAGACTCTTCTCTCATCACTGGTCACCCAATAACAGAAATGTTATGCAGGTAATGTTTTTGACTCTGCTATTATAAGTTCATGTTGTGTTAATTGATTGTGTTAATAATTTCAATCATATATATATGATATGTGCATGCAGTTCAGGAACATCAGCTGGAGAGCCTAAATTGATGCCATCAATTGCTGAAGATCTTGATCGTCGTACCTTTGTCTATAATCTTATCATGCCTATCATGAACCAGTACACAACTTTCTTATTTTTATTTGCCATGATGATATGCATGTCACCTGTTAAGCATTTAATTAATTAATTAGTCTTGCTTGAAGAGATGAATCTTGATTTGTTAAGTTTAATATAATTAGTTTCATTTATGATTCTCCATTCTAAGTGAATGGCCAAATGAAAAGGATAAGATGAAAAGATATAAGATGTGAGTAAGAGTTGATAAAAGGGTGGAGGGACCCATCACCATGCATATTGTATACATTTTGTATGCTATATTAATTTACACTATAGAAAAGGATCATGATGCATGTTCACTAGTAGCTAGTGTAAGTGCGACTTGACATGCATATTCATTCAATCTCCAAAGCCCTCTCCACTAAAACTATGCTCAAAGAAGTTACTCATCTTTCACACTAGCTAGAATAATAATAACAATAATGAAAACCAAAACCATTATTTAAATAAACAGAAGAACTTGTTGCATAGTTTAAGAAATCTGCATGCTTAGTATATATTTCATTAGTTAATGTAACCCTTTTCTTAATTTAAGTCCTTTGATGGTTGGTTTGATGGTCAGTTCAATATTCACCAACATGAATGTAAATTTTAATTTCATTTTATAGGTATGTTCCTGATCTTGATGAGGGGAAGGCCATGTATCTCTACTTTGTGAAGGCAGAGAAGTGTACACCTTGTGGTTTACCAGCAAGAAGTGTGTTAACAAGTTACTACAAAAGCAAACACTTCAAATGCAGAACACATGATCCTTGGAATGATTTCACAAGTCCTGACCAAACCATTCTCTGCAATGACATCAACCAAAGCATGCATTGTCAACTCCTAGCAGGTTTAGTTCACCGCCGCCACGTCCTTCGCCTTGGTGCTGTCTTTGCTTCTGCACTTCTCAGAGCAATTTCATTCCTTGAACGTAATTGGAGAAATCTATGTGATGACATAAGAAATGGACATTTAAGTTCTTTTATAACAGACCCTTCATGTTGTTCATGCATGTCCACAGTGCTTTCATCTCCTGATCCACGTCTTGCTGATGAAATCAGCAAAATATGCAGTCAAAAGTCTTGGAAGGGAATTCTGTGTAAGCTTTGGCCTAAAGCTAAGTACATAGAAGCAGTTGTTACAGGTTCTATGGCTCAATACGTTCCTGCTTTGGAACATTATTGTGAGGGGAAATTGCCTTTGGTTTGTACAATGTATGCTTCTTCTGAGTGTTACTTTGGTGTCAACTTGAAACCTTTGTGTGATCCTAATGATGTTGCTTTTACACTATTGCCTAACATGGGTTACTTTGAATTCATTCCTCTTGGACATAATGGTACACTTTTGATGGACTTTGATGAAAATGAACAAGTCCCTAATGACAAGCTTGTGGATTTAGTGAATGTCAAACTTGGTTGCTTTTATGAGCTGGTCATCACTACCTTTGCTGGTAAGCATGCTCCCAATTCATTTTGAGCCTTTTGTGTCTTTCATAACTTTTTCAAGTATTTCTTATAAATGCTTAAGAAATATGATTACCATTGCTAAGCAACCTACATTTTCAGATTTGGATTGTCTGCGGTCATAATCTCGTATAGTCAATCACATTAATAATCGTTGAACGGACTATAGATTTCAAAGTAATTTTTTTAAAAAAATTTAAATATTAAATTTAAATCTAAGCTGTCAAATATTGATCTAACGACCACTAATGTGATTGACTACACGACTGTACACAACTTAAATTCTAAATTTTTTAACAATGTGTACTAATCCAATACATCATTGAACTAATCGTGAATAGTAGTGTAGAAAAGGTAACTAATCAAATTAGAATTTAGGCTGTATGCTGTCACACTTGGGTAATTATGTGTGCAAGAGTTCAGAAATATCATTTCATTTTTGCACATCATTATATTCATTTACTAATATTAATATGCATTTTTGTTATTTACTTTAACAACAATAATATCATCTCAATTTACAGGGCTTAATAGATACAGAATAGGTGATGTACTTGAAGTGGTAGGATTTTACAACAAAGCCCCCCAATTTAAATTCATATGCAGAAGAAACGTTGTAATAAGCATTGACAGTGAAAAGACAAATGAAGAGGATTTACATAGAAGTGTAACAATAGCCAAGAAATTACTAGAACCTTATGATGCACTCCTAGTGGAATACACTAGTTATGCTGACACTTCTTCAGTACCAGGACACTACGTACTGTACTGGGAAATTCTACATTATGGTTCAAAAAGGGACCCACTTGACCCAAATGTGCTACAGCAATGTTGCATTGCAGTTGAAGATGAACTTGATTATGTATATAGAAGATGCCGCACCAATGATAAATCTGTAGGAGCATTAGAGATACGTGTAGTGGAGGCAGGAACCTTTGATGCATTGATGGATTTGTTTATTAATAAAGGTGCTTCAATTAATCAGTACAAAACACCAAGGTGTATTAAGTCTAACAAAGCACTTAACTTGCTTAACTCTAAAGTTACTGCTTCTTTTTTTAGTCCTAGAGATCCTAAATGGACTCTTAATTAATTCACTCTAGTTTTTTTTTTTTGTTCATCACTTTGATGTTTTGTTCAACCATAAAGTTGGTTGTTGTAAAAGATTTTGCATTGATCAACCAATTTGTACTCGTTCTGTTTTAAAAAGAAAAATTGTGCTCATATTTGATGTATACTAAAGCAACAACTTTTATAGCATGGTAATAATGCAAATGAAAAGGTAACTAATCAAATTCATTCGGTAGAAATTAAAATATCTAACATAGTGATGATGGATTATGGATAAGAGACATTTGATATATCAACTAAAATCAATCACATAAATGAGTTGGATACAATATATTCTTTTAAAATTTTAAAACAATTAAATATATGAGTTATTTCACTTATATATCGTTCTATATCTTCTTTTTTTATTCGATGTGAGATTTTTAATTCACACCGACTCCAACTTATAAGGATTTTTATCCTTTTTTTATTCATATTTGTAATTGTCCTTCCTATTTGATCAATCTTCCCACTCAACACTCTTTGAACTTCATGATCCCCCAACCACTTAAAGTGCTAATCTATGCGTCATACACACACTTTCCGTATTATTTTGAATTGTACGAAAACAACAAACACAGAAAATAGTAATACCACACTCTCTGGACGTCGGTACGGTAATTTATTTATTTGAACAATATAGTGACTTCGATCGGGGCACTACATCTAACATTAAAATCTTAGGTAAAATGAACAAGTCACACACACACACATATATATATATATATTTAATTAAATAATAAATCTAGTGAAAATTAATGAGTATTAAAAAATGTGATATAGCTATAGACCCACAGTGCTGCTTCCAGTCGCTGCATGCATTACCAAGATGTGAATGTGTTCTTTGAGACAAAACCATGTTGCAATACTTGTATGTGTGTCAACGTGTAATCCACAATACTAGTTCTTTTGGAAATGCCGGTTATCCATTTATGATTTCTGCTTTTAAACTGTTGTTTATTACTTTTTCAAATAAAGCAGAAAGCTTTGTTCACATCTTTCTGTCTTCTCACTCTTTACAAAAAAAAAAAAAGGTCACATTATCACATTCAAAATTTATAATCACTCATCCACAACACCCAATAAATTAATTTCAAAATGGCCATACTTTATTAGTCTATTCATAAAAAAAATAGTTCCTTTTATTTCTTGTTCAATGTAGTAATAAATACTTATTTTTAGAAGTGGAATTAGATTAACGATTAACTGAGGTACTACAAGAATTCCTACAATCAACAAATAACAAAGAATCTAAAAGGATAACAGTTCTCTAAAACAAATAAAGAAAAGAAACTATGGTCACCAAGTGAAGCAATAAATCCAAGACACGATTATAAGTGTTGAATTTTAAAATTTTAATTAATAAATTAAATATAATATTGTATTTAAATTAAAAAAAATCACACGATTGAGTTGAGAGAAAGATTACGAGTCATGACATAAAGTTGTGAGTTGAGGCGTTAAAAGATTAGTAGTGTGTATTAAAATAGAAGTAAGTAACCATTTATCCAAGGTTATCAAAGAGTAATCTCCCTATGTTGGAATGGGAGGATCCAAAAAAACAAAATTAATGTGCATGATCTATAATAGTTTACAGAGGAGCCTAATTCATTCTATTCATAAAAAGGTGAACAAAGGATAATCTTATATTTGGTAATATTTTTACAACATTAGTAATTAACAATAATATATACATGAGACAATTAATGAGTGATTAGTTTAATTTCATGTGTGATTCCAAGAGCCCAAGAACATCAAAGTTCTGATGGGGTCTTCAGCACGGTGGCTCCGTCTCCGTCTCTCAATTTGAACTCTACCATCGGAGTTGATTGCCATCGCGCTCGCTTCATCAACACGATCAAGCTTCTCTCCGCCGGATTTTCGGAATTCATTGCCCGGATAACTGTCGTCGGAGATGTGAGGTTTCATCCTATATATATATACCCTTTATTTGTGTATACAATGTGTGACCCTAAGATATTAGAACTTTAAAGAAAACAACACGGGGCTTTATATAGAAATTCATTCGCTAGCTCAAAATCTTTCGAAATATAGTTGGATATAATTTTGGACCATTAAATAAATTAAGCCAAAGTGCTTAATTGATGAATATGAACCCAACTCATAACTAATTAGGACATCATCACAAAACTAAATATATAGATAATTGTGAATTTTTACTTTTAAAAAGTGTGACGATAATCTTTAAAATTTTAAATAATTTTAAGTATGGACTAACGGTAGATCATGTATTGTGTTGGTTCACCGAAACATTTGGCTTAATTTAAAATTATTTTTTATTTAATATTTAATTAATTCTTAAATAAATAATTTAAATATGAGGTTAAATTTATCTTTTGATAATGACACTAAAAAATTTTCCATGGATATAAAAGAATTTTCCTTTTAAATTATTCTTTTTTATGATGAAAAATTTAAATAAGTTGGATTATGCATGGAATTAAAGACAACAAAAATTATATACTAGTATTATTTATGATTGAGTTGCTCGCATTGACACAAAATTCGGGTTCAGATATATGTGAATATGAATTGAATTGTTATCTAGTGCACTATAACTTTTGATTACATGTTTCAAATAAGAATTGATTCCTATTAAAAGCTATGTTTTGAGAATGCCAACTAATTATATGCCTACACTATGAGGGAAAATCAACTTGTCAATATATGAAATGCAAGCATTAGATGTGTTGTTCTGATCGTTTTGGAATATAAACAAAAGTGCATATCATATAGATTCTCTAGATAAGATGCAAAATGTTATGAAGCAAATTATCTTGCTCCGCAAAAAAAAAAAAAAAAATTGAAAGAGCTTATTTCCACGCACAAAAAGTAAATTGAGTGAATATATGCTTTGTTTAAAAGATGTAGCATGGGATACTTTTGCCAACTTACTTTTTATTTTTTATTTTCTTTTGGGATAAATCCAAAACAAAATAAAAGGCATCATTGTTAAAAAAAATTAAAAGTAATTTTTCTTTTAAATGTTTGGGGCCCGTGATTGCTTCCACTTGAATACTAGTATTGGTAAGTTTATATAGAATTTGACTTATAAAGCAACAAGCGCATCTGGTGTAGTGGTATCATAGTACCCTCCCACGGTACTGACCAGGGTTCGATTCCCTGGATGCGCAATCTTTTAGCAAAATTGTAATCTATTTAGGTAATTAATGTTATTTTAAAATGTCATAAAATTGAAGCTTTTTCTTGCACAAATTAAAAGCCTGCAATTGATTGAGTTTGCTTACCAATCAAAATAAAACAAAAACAGTAGAGTTATTATTATTACAGTTACAAACACACTTGAAAATGAAAATAGGAAACAACAACACAAAAAATTCTTTAAGTTTCAAAGAACCCCCAACAAGACTATATGTATCCATAAATGACTTAATTAGGTATCAAGGCAAGGACTTTAGACCAAGCTGGTCTTGCAGTGATATCAGCCACCCAAGCACTAACATGTGGTCTTGATTCAAACAATTCTTTGCTCTGTGATTTCATCAAGTAATGAAGAGAAGGTAGGTGATGCAGATCCACCAAGGTGAAACATTCACCTCCCAAATATTTTGATTCAGATAATCTTTTTTCATAGACATCAAGAATAGTGTTCAACTTGGCTTCATTCTCTTCCACAACTTTTGGATCCAAAGGACTTTCAAATAAAGGCTTTATCCCTAATTCCCAAACAAGTTTTGATGCTACTTGATCGTAGTGTTGGCTCTCCACTTCTGACCACAACCCTATTATTGCCTTCTTCTTTGAGTCATTGCTTATCAATTTGGTCCCTTTATCACCATACTCATCAACTATATATTGTGTTATTGCCCTTGATTCTGCATTTCAATTTACAATTAGTTATATTCCGGTAAATTAAAAAGTCTCACATTGCTTCGAAATCAAAATGAAAATTACTTAATTGATGTCTGAATTCTAATAAATTTAATACAATCATATTAATTAATATTCAAATAAACCTTACCAAAGAGCTTCAAATCTCCATCTTCAAATGCTGGAACTTGACCAAATGGCTAAATAAAGATTTAATTAGTTAGTTAAATGCGGTTGGAAGAAGAACGAAAATTTAATTCACTTCACATAATTAAAATGAAGTAGCATAATCATATTTTGTGATATTGCTTACATTGAGTGATATGAAGGGTTGTTTTTTGTGTTCACCATTTTGGAGGTTAATGTAAACAAAGTCAAATTGAAGCTGTTTTTCATAGAGAGTTGCGGTAACACGCATGGTGGCCGTTGAGAAGGGGCTTCCGTGTACTTTTATTGTTGCCATGATATAATTAGCAGAATCACAAGATTGTATTTTGTTAAATTAAATGAAAATATAAGCTATATATAAGTAAATGAAAAGCATAATAAATAGTGTAAAATAATGGAAAGAATGCGTAAGAGCTGACGTGAAAGAAGATATGTTAAACAATCACAGGCTAGCAGGGACCTGGATTATTTGTCAATAACTTATTGCAACGCAATAATATATTCAACTACGGCGTGAAGGTCTCATCAAATGGCTATATTTTAAATAATAGTAATCAAAATTTATTTGCTATTTAGACGAATTCATATACGTTTGTTAGTTGAACAAAATTTTATTACATATTTTTTTCTTAATTTCTTTATTCAATACTTAAAATTATATAGTTAAACATTACTTCCTCTCTATACCACTATAATTGTCTCATTTGGCTACTTCACATATATTGAGAAAAAGACAATAAATGCAAAAATGAAAATAATGATTATACTATTATGCTAATAGTTTTTTATTTATAATGTAACGGTTATTGCGGGGTGAAAGGAGTAAACTATTATGCTAATAAAGATAGTAGCAAACAAATTTCAAACGTTAAATAATATTCTCATATCTGTTTTTCATGTTAAATTAATTTATTTCTTTAAACATATATATGAAATCTAACACTTTCTTGCTTTCTTCTCCATCTTCTACATAATTTTAAAGACCTAAAGACAAGCTCTCTTATAGTGTTTTACGTTACTTACCCTAGCCAAGCTTCATTAACATCCGATTAGACCTTAGAAAATGCCTCACTGCCTTAAATGATAAAACACTTAGTGAACTGTTATAGGATTAGTTAGGGTGTAGTTAAGAAATAGGTTTAGTTAGAGTTAGGTTGTTAAGTTTTTTTTCGTATAAATATATTATATTTTATTTTTGTTCACTTTAAAAAATTTCTTTAAACAATGGTCCTCAAATATTTTTTGTCAATAATTTTAATTTCTGATTTTTTATTTTTATCTTAAAATATTATAATTAACTCACACATCTGCGGTGTTCTAAATTCGAATCCGTTACAAGATGTTTAACCTAACCATCTTAAATTTTTGAATAATTTCTGAAATGCATATTCCCTATTTAAAAAATTCTAATTTTTTGTACAAGAGATTCTTATAATGTTATGCAAAAATTCAAATGATACATGTAAATTTATTTAAAAGCAATGATCCTAATAAATATATATATATATATATATATATATATATATATATATATATATATATAAAAAC
>NC_021163.2:7772570-7829253 GCF_000331145.2 Cicer arietinum
AAAAGCAATGATCAAAATTGATGACAAAAAAACATTCGAGAAACAAGAATTTTTTTAAAGAATCTAAAAACGAAATATATTATATTTATACACTTTTACTATGCATCTTTATTTGATTATTAAATTTAGGAGGAGATAATGATGATTTAATATAAAGTGGAAAAATTTTAAAACTCATAAAACATTTATAAATGAATTAGCAGAGTTTAAACACAAAACTTCTTGATCTAAAACCTATCTAGACCAAACCTTAGATATGTATCCTTTTCTTTTCTATCAATAAATTAAGTTAAAAAATTATTACTAAACTTATAAATTAAGGGGTAAAGCAAATTTAACTATGTCTTTTGGAGTGTTAAAAAAAATACACTATTATTGGAATGATAAATAAATAAATAAATAAATAAGACAGTAGAACTTGTTTTCCGGTTAATTTTATAATTAGAATTAGTGATGCAACTTTTTCGGCTTTCATATCAGTGGACATTTTGGGCTTCTTAACAAGCTTAACAGTTTAGTTTCCTCGAGTAAATCATGCAAAAAAAAAATTCTTTTATCAATAAAGAATTAATAGAGTAATTCAAATAATTTAATTTATATATATTATCAAGAGATTTTAAACGATCAATCAATCACAATCGTTATTTCATTAATATTATAATTACTTAAAAAATTTTCATCATAGTTTATAAATTGTATAAAAAAATTTATGGTGATAATTCATATAAATTAAACGTTAGTGGAAAACCTCTTGCAAAATTTATAGCTGCTATAAAAAAAGGGTAAATTGACACTTGAACCTAGATTTGATATTGAGGCTACTGCTTGAAAGTATACAAAACCAATACTAAGAAGAACATCCAAATGAATTGAAATTCCAGTAGAAAAATGTAAAAGGGCATTTCAAAATAACCTTTAAAAGAAAATTAGAAATAAGATAGGAAGAGTCTGTGAAGCGAAATGAATGATCTTGAATAAAAGGCAATACTAGGACAGTAGATAGTTGAATGAAATTGCAAATTGAACCTCACAAAACTCTCATTTCTGAGTCTGACCAAAAGTCATACCTTCCACAACTTTTTGAAATGCAGGCCTAGAAGATATATCCTCCCACCAACCCTTAACATGAGGACGTTCATTTATCATTGAACCACATGGTGTTTGCATTAAATAGTGAGTTTCAGATATATGACTAAGATCTGCAAGACTATAAAAATCACCACCAAGGTACTTTGTTCTGCTTAGTTTTGCCTCATACACATCAAGCACACTTTTCAGCTTCTCAATGTTGCTTTCAATCACTGACTTGTTTGGTTCTTGTCCTTTAAATGGTGCCACAAAGTATTCATAGATAATACTTGACACTGCAGGTTCATAGTACTGAGACTCTACCTCTATCCACATTTTCACCAATGAAGATTCTTTTATGTCATTCTGTCTAATTAAATCAGCTCCAACTTCCTTGAATTTTTCAGCTACATATGAGGTTATGGCTCTTGACTCTTTTTTGTGTATAGTGCATGCATATAAAGGTTAAATCATTACACGCATTGTTTGGTTGAAATCAAGTTAATTAATATCCGTATAAAGATAAGTATCAACCGAAAAAGAAAATGAAAAAAGAAGAGACGAAAAGAAGCATACCAAAGAGGGTGAGATCACCATCTTCAAGTACTGGAATCAAACCAAAGGGCTGCATGTACAAAGAAAAATTAGTTAGTGATTAAGAAAAATAAAATGAAACTAATGAAGATATATAAGCTAGCTAACTAGCTAGAAGTGGTTGTTTACATTCTTGTTGAGAAAAGGAGGGTGCTTATGCTCAGAAGCAAACACATTGACTGGAACAAGCTCAAAATCTACTTCTTTTTCATGTAGACAGATCATAGCACGGGTTGTGTTTGTGGACATGGCAAGACCATAAATCTTTAGACTCATATTTTTTGTTATTTTGTCACACAAAGATTAAGGGCATATCAATATGATATTAGTA
Source organism: Cicer arietinum (assembly GCF_000331145.2). Classification (NCBI taxonomy): domain Eukaryota; kingdom Viridiplantae; phylum Streptophyta; class Magnoliopsida; order Fabales; family Fabaceae; genus Cicer; species Cicer arietinum. The sequence continues at coordinate 7,774,564 of NC_021163.2, forward strand.
TTTCTACTAAGATAGTGAGTGAGTGAGTGAGTGAAGCAATATTTATGAAGAGCTCTTGTCTTGGATACCAAACCTCATATTTGACTGTGAATTGTTAAGACTTGAATTTGTCGTTTAGCCATATCATGCCAAATTGTTTGCATGAAATCAAGGTAACTTGGCCTTAAATTTGGATTTGTTATTATCACATGCGGTCCCTCCAAATATGTTTCCACTGCCACACAGTAATTAAATACTACATATAATCATATATATACATTTTATATTCATCTACAACTATTATTGGAAGTTATTGTGATGGTCTTACAACAATAAGCTCAATTGGATATTTCATCCTAAATAATTAGTTCAATAATTACGTAAGTGTCATTAAATTATCCCTAAAAGTTCCTTTTAAATTAAATGGAGAATTAAAAATTATTATTAATAATAACAATACTTATAATCCTTTTAAAACTAACTCAGATGAAATTGAACTGTCTTTTAAATTGATATAGTCAAACTCTTACAAATGAGCTCATATAAAAACCACACTTATTCACAAAATTTAAATTCAAGGCTTTTCTTAAAGAAAACCACATTTATTATCATTTTGGACAAATTTGATATTGTTGGATATCTAAGTTTTCTAATTAATGTTATTCATACTCTTAAAATATTACTAAATATTTTTTTTATATTATTATTGAATATTAAAATTAATAATTACTATCACATATTTAGGAGATTGGTTTACAATTAATGTAGGATTACCCTATACAGGTACATATATCCGATGCAGGTGGGTCATCTCATATAGTAAACAAAATTATCCATAAACACCAAAATACTTCAATCACATTGTGAGAGAGAAATAATTAGAAATAATGATATTATAAATATAATATATGAATAATATAATCGAAAGAAAGAGAGATAAAGAGAAAATAAACTATTAAATGAGTGTAAAGAAATGATAGAAGTACACATATTATTTTTGTATAGTACTCTTTCTCGTCATATATAAAAGAACTTATGGAAAAAATTTTGGTTTTATATATAAAAAAAATTATGGCTTTTAAAAGAAATTTATTATTTAAATTATTTATATATCTTCATTTTAAAATATTTATCTTTTTGATATTATTAATGAGTATTTAATTTTTCACGGTTTTTAATAAATATATATATATATATATGATTAAATGATTAATAAATACATTAATTTTGATATTTTTTATTATCTTTTATAAATAGGACCAAAGGTATTAGTAGATAGACAACATCTTATGATGTCAGTGGATTATTATTTTTTTCCTCCCAAACTCATATGCAGCTCCAATTTTGCATCGAAAAGGTTAAAATCTTTTTCTATGACATTGAAAAAATAAATCCATGTTTTCATAGATGTATAGATCGAATAAAATCGGAGATACACATGATATAAAAAAATACAGAAAAAAAGAATCCAATAAATTATCACTGAAGCGCTCCGGTCAAACACAATTTTCAGAGCATAATCTTTCCTTTGAAATACTGGTAGTACTGCAGGGTTTTTTACTCAATTGTTTTAATAACTTTTTAATTTAAATATCAATCATGCTAACAAATGTTTTAGAGGTGGTTTTTAAAGATATAAAAGTAAAAAAAAAAATTATATTAAATAATAAATTTTAGTTTTTAAAAAGTAAAATATTCAATTTTTAATACATTTTTTTAATATAAATTTTTATCATTAAAATACTTAACAAGTATCCTTAAAACATGACATTTATTAACATTTTTCTTTAAATATTTAGATACCACTTGTGTTACCTGTGTTTTAGCAAGGGTTTGTACTCAATCACAACTCAAAAAGAAATTGGACAAGGATCCCATGCCTTTCAATTTTCTTATTTTTCGTAATTTGTTCGTATATCTAATTTAAACATTTTCTTTTATTTAAATAATTTTTATTAATTTATTTTAATAATTATTTTTTAAAACAAAAAAATACACTAAAGTTATCCATCATTAAAGATAGAGAGTTCAATTTCAAATTTTGTTTTTGAAAGAAATGACTAGTATTTGAAGATCAACTATCGGCAGAGCTTCACCAAATACTTTGAGGGTGTCAATTTTATTAATTGACAAATTAAATATAATATTTTATTATATATTAGAATTTGAGGTTGTAAATTTGCTATGTAAATTCTCAAAAGATTTTGCAACACACAATTGCAAAAAGTTGACGAATTGGACTGAAAAATTACATATATCATAGAGGAAAAAAATCTAAACAAAAAAGATAGTTTGGTTGAGTTTTATAATTTTTCTCACAAAATTAAACTCATATCGATAAATAGCATGTTTGTTTATGTTTAATCAGGTTGATAATTATATAAATGATTAAAAAATCTTTAAATATAATACATATTTAAACTAATACTATTGATATAGTTTAAAGATTTTATTTAGATATCGAAGATCAATTTTATTTAAGTGAAGTAAAATCATATTCAAATTAACAAAGATTGAGTTTATTTAATTTAACTTTTTTTATTAGTTTATCATATCATTAGTTTGATTTTTATATCTCTAAATGAAACTCAAAACACTTACAATTGAAATTTAAATTAAAAGATATAATGTATTTTTTAATTAATATTTTTTTATAAATTATTTTTATTAAAGAAAATTGGTAGAAACATTAGAGTGGTTTAGGCCACCCTATATTCCTACCAAACTCCACCCCTCACAAGAACTTTATTGAAAATTTATAATGAAATTTACGTATAATATATTAAAGCTGTTTTCATGCATATCCAACTCATGTCATTGTTGATTTATATATAGAAAAAAAGTTTAATTTTTAATTACTTTAAGTGTAAATTTTTTTACACTTTCGATAATAATGACTAATCATTTGAGTGACTTTATAAGTAATTTGAAAAAAAGTTAAATATTATTAATAATTTAATAATTGTGATTGATTGACACTGAAAAAACTCTTTATATGACAGTGTATATAAATTAAATTATATAATAAATAGATAGTCACAACTCTCTACACTGAAAGTGTATATAAATTAAATTCTATAGTAAATAGATAGTCACTTCAATATAATTTTTTCAGAATAATATAATCAAAAGTCATTGATTGTGAAAGAAGAAAGAGGTCAATACTACATATATGTGTGTCAGTTCTTCGCTACAAGATGTATCAGTTAAAAATTATATAAGCTTGCATTTAGTTTTCTTTTTTTTTCTTACTACTCTATAATGAAATATAAACAAAAAAAACAACTAAAAAGTGAATGTATCTAGTGTTAATTTTTAACTAGATACATCACCTTTTCAGCTACCATTTTTGTTTATATTTTATTCCATATAAAATATATCATTATGTTTGAAGGTGGTGAGATGTGGTTTAAATAATTGTTGGGTATAATAGACAATTGAGTGTTTGAGAGAATTTTACATATTTAAAAAAAAATCACACAATGTTATTCTCTAATTGTCGTTAAACAATATTTGGGATTTTTTCTTCGAATTTAGAGTTTTCACTATATAATATGTCCAATATATTTCCCTCACAATTATTGATCTTACGTAAATTTTATTATAAACTCTCAACTAAGTTGTTAGTTTTCTTTGAAATTGCATGCAGACGTGACTTCCTTAATATAAAATTTTAGCAAGTAAAAACTGAAATCAAATAGAAAATCATTATGATAAACTACGATCATGGAACATTGCTAATTTAGACTAGAAATAATGAATTTTTAAAAAACAGATGTATGTTTGATCAATGAAATTTAAATAAAAGGATGCAACAGGGGTATTTACTCTATTTATTTGTGTCCAAATCAATATAACATTATCAAATGTAATTTCAAATCAATAATAAATAAGCCTCAAATTAATTAAGGGAGAAAAATTCCAAAAAAAAATAAAAAAGGATTAGAGTCAGGAATTTAGAAATAAAGAAATTAAAATATTATTTGAAACAAAATAAGATTACCAATAGTAATTAAGTCTATATAACATTACCTAAAAATAACAAATTTTAGAAAATTTGAGCCAAATTTTATTAAACACTATTTATTCTGAAAATTTGAACCCAAATTTTCTAAACACACAATCATACGTGCTAAGTTTTCGAAATATATGAAAAAATGTCAATTACTTTTGCTTCCGGAAGGATCTGTGATGAAAAAATGATTTTGTGGTTTATATGGAAGGGTAAAATTGAAATTTCAAGTTAATTGTGGAGTTCAAGATAAAATTGTGAGGGGTGAGAATTAAAATTTTCCAAAAACGAGAAGTCAACGCTAACGCACCACAGAATCTGTACACTCAAGTAATTGGTCTCCAAATTTTGGGCCTGGGTTCGATAGAATGGACCCACTCAGGGGTGACCAATTGTGAGTCTGGGCCTAGACAAATTGTGAGCAAAGAAACTCTCAATCCAATCCATATTAATCAATATATATATATATATATATATATATATATATATATATATATATATATATATATATATATTGTGAAATAAAATAAATTTTATCATAATTAACTCACATAATTAGGAGGTTCGAGTTCAACTTTGAACAAGACGTCCAACTTAATAATATCGGGAAAGTTGGCTTTTGTACCCCTCAATTAATCACGTGTCCCTAATATTTTGCCACAAACATTCATCCTAAAATTAAATGGTTGACTAAATGTGCCACAAACAAAACGTGTCCCTAATATTTTGCCTATAAAATAACATATTTTCTTAACAACTCACTCCTATTTTTATTGGGAATATTTTATAAAATAACAACTTATTTTCTTAACAACTCTCTCTTATTTTTATTCCGATCTAATAAAAAAATTAATAAAATATTGTTAATATAATTAAAAAATAATAATAAAAATATTTAAAAAATATATAAAGTTTTAATAATATAATTTTCGGTATTCATTTATAAATACCGGAAATTTCATTCATAATGAAATTTCCGGTAAAAAAAATTCTTTTAAATTTTTACCGTTTTATCAAGGCTAGTTTGGACATTTATAAATAAAATTTTTAAATGAGGGGGTATAGGATTAATTGAAGGGGTACAAAAGCCAACTTTCTAATATCGGTATTTATTAGTTAAGTTATAACTTAAAAACAATTAATATTATGACATTTCAATTAATAATATCAATATTATTTATGTTTTTGGTCATTTCAATTTTTCTATGATGTTTCTACTTAACAATTTATTATTATTTTTTAAATGATATATATGCTTTCGGTCGTTTTTTCTTATGACATCTTTTGGTAGTTTCTACCCATGAAAATAATCGATGCTATATACTTACATGGAATGAGCTCTCGTCATAAAAATAGATACGTTTAAAGAAGAATAATTTGAATTAATCGTTAATTTAAATTGGTAGAAATTTCAATAAAAAATAATAAAATTCATAGTCACTATAATTCAAAAAAATGAATTTGCGTACAAATTCGCATGACTTAAGTTAATAGCATAACACAATAAAATGTCTATAAATATTACAAAATGTCTAAATATAACAAAATTGAAATGTTCAAACATTAAGTCGAAATTGATTTGTCAATCTAAACTAAACAAATAATGTAACAAGAGGAGGAATAAAAAAATTGTCGCACCAACGCGACAAACTAAACAACACTACAATAAAATGATGGAATCGCCAAGAAAAAAAAAACTAAATATGTAAAAAAATCACATGAGCCCAATCTGCATGCTAGTATCAAACAATGATCTGTGTGTCATGTTTTCCATCTATTGAAAAGAAAATGATGAAAATAAAATAATTTTCTCTCTTTAGAATATAAGTTAACAATGAATGTACGTAAATTTTAATTCAATTTATAAATATTGATATTGTTACATTAGACATCATGTATCGAGTTGGAGAACTCACATTTATACGTGTGAGTTTCTAATGGTATTTATTACTTCGTCTAAAAAACAAAACAAAAAACACAAATTAAAGTTGATGATCACTATTATATTTTACTTTAATTTTGAAGAAAAGTTCTTCCGCCTTTGCGAATTTAATTAAATAAGAAATTGTATCTCCAATCTATCATACTTTACAAATGTATCATCCAATAATAGTAAGAGAAACATAAATTAAAAGAATTAAAAATAAATAAAGTAATAAATAGTAAATGGTATAATAATAGGAATAGAAGTATTTAGAGTTCATTTATTTTATAAATTGACATATAATTTAGAACAAAAATATTTTGCTAGAATAATATATAATTTAGGACGGGTGGAATATTAATTTTTAGAATCAATTTTAATGGTGGAATAAATATAATATTTCAATTCTTAGATTAAAATGAATATTAAAAATTTGAAGTCACACATGTATCAATAAAGATTGATCTTTCGATCTATTTTACTTTAGTATGTTATAGTTATCTTTGCCATCAACAAAAGACCGGATTTCTTGCAGTTTATTAAAATAGTTGTTTATAAAATCCGGAAATGGTTTCAAAATTTCTATATAAAAAAGTTAGATGGTATGAAAATTATATACTTCACTTTAAAAAAAAAAAGTAAGGAGAATATTTATTTTGAAATGATTGTTTTATATTCTAATACCAAAACATTTTTGTTTTGTTAATGTTAAATTAACAAATTAACGATTTCATGTTGAATAAATAAATTATTTTATGGAGGATATGAATGTTATTTTTTTTTATCTGACCTATATTTGGTTCAAAGATAAAATCAACATGTTAGTCAATAAGAACAACAAAATTATCTGAATAAAATATAAGTTTTTATAGTTAAAAACCTGATTTTTGGCATGAGTTACACCTGAATGAGGTCAATTTGCATTCTTTAACGCCTTGTCGTTGGCTAGCAATTCTAAAGAAAAACAGAATCCTTGTAAATTGAGAGGAATGAAATCCACATAAGAAAAAGAGAGTGCAGATTTGAAGCTGATTTTTGCAGTTGGACTATTGATACGCTACTTAGTATGCGGTAAGCTATGAAAGTTTTATTTGCCTTGTAGTGAATGCAAAATGAAAATTAAAAAAATGATCACTTATAGAAATATAAGTGAAAGAGATTAATTATAAATAAGTGAAACTTATTAAATCTAATATAATTAAAACACAAAATAAAGTTAAACTACTTAAAATGAAACTTTTAACATTGGCGTAATTGGATATGAATTTAATATTTATCTTTTAACTATTTATATTGCAAATGATAATCTTTTCACTATTTACTTAGTGATAGTCATTTGCTAAGTGTATGAATGTGCAGTAAATTCTAATTGTTGTACTATAATATTTTAGATATTTTTTATACATCAACGAAAAACATTTATCTTGTGTATGATTTATATAATAAATTATAATTAATATATTGTAATTTTACATATATTTTTGTCTATAAGATTTTCAAGATACACATTATAATTAAATACATATTTATCTTTTAATTAACTCGTGAATGATCATCTTTTAAATAATTAACTTGTGACAAACATTTTTCTTGTGCATATTTCTCTCTTAACTAATTGATTCATGAATGATCATCTTTTCACTAATTGATTAGTGAGTAACATTTGTTCCGTGAATGATTTGTACAGTAAATTATAATTAGTTGTGATAATTTTCTACACATTTTTCTTGCTCAATTTCCAAATAAAAAATTTATGTTACATGCATTAGTTACAACTATGTCTCGTGTTTAGTATGTACGGTGAATTTTAAATAATTGACTATAACAAACATTAATTATCTTGTGCCGTTTGTATAGTAAATTATAATTAGTGTATCATATACTTATTGATGTCATGTTTTATTATAGAAATAGAGGATATACATGTATAACTTATTTATAGTTTATTTATTAAATATTATTTTTCTATAATTCTCTTATATAGTATATAGATATTCAAAAGAGACACATATAATCAAATACATATTTACCTCTTAAATAATTAAATTGTAAAAGACCATGTTTTAGCTAATTGATTAATTAGTAATAAATATTTGTGTCGGGTATGTTTTGTACCATAAATTATCAATAGGGTATTACAAATTTTTTTCCAGTTTTATCTAAAAAATATTCAAGATACACACTAATAATCAAATAAATGTTTTTCTCTTAACTAATTGATCCATGAATTACCATCACTTATATAATTAATTAGCGATTAAAATTTGTCTAGTGTATGATTTGTACAATGAATTATAATTAATATGATAGTTTTATTGTACAAATGATATAATTTATCTATGACCATATATTTGTCTCGTATATGATTTATATATAATATTTTAATCACTGTATTATAATATTTTTCAAAATTTTAAGTAGAAGACATTCAACAGATACACTAATAATGAAACTTTTAATCAAATAGTTAATGAATATTTTAACTGATTGAACAATAAAAAATATTTATCTCATTTATGTTTTAAATAGTAAATTAGGATTTATCCGATTTGTACAAGATAGTATTGTATCATTCACAAATTTAAATTTTAATGTTAAATCTATAAGTCCCATCAAATCTCATTTTATCCAATGATGTGATTTATTAATTCAATGGTAGAAGCAAACTTGTGTATGGCACAAGAATTACATTATTTGTGTACCATATGACCAATAAATTATATTTAATTCGTAAAAAATCACACTATCACTAAAATACTAGTAGTGAAAGACACATATATTTTAATTAATTGATTTCATGAAATACATGGCTCTTTTTTAATTTATCGATTTGTAAAAGATCATTTTTTTCATTTTTTTAAAACTATTTGATTATTGACATACATTTATCATGTGAAAAAATACTGCAAATCTATTAGTTGCATATTTATTTATCAATTTTATTTTTAAATAAAAAATATAATATGTAGAAACCAAATTTTCCTTTTATAAAAATATTTTGATTTTTTTAAAATAACAATCACATTGAACCAAACAAAATTAACTCGTTATTCCATCAATTTGGTTTGGGTTCATATATCATGAGAAAATATTGCAAAAATCAAATTAAAACAAACCATCTCTTTTTAATTGGCTTTGATTTTTTATATATCTCTAGAATTGAACCAATGCATCAATTATAATTATAATTGTTGAATAATTTTTAAAATTTAATCAATTAAATTAATTGATTAATTAAACATATTATACATTCAACTTAATTTATTCAAGTCCTGTAATCATGTACAACAACAATATATATTAGTATTAAAGTAATAACAAAACGCTTTCTATAAAAAATATAAGAAAAAATAATATTGAAATAATCAAAGAAAAAGAGAAAAAAAAAAGTGATGTAATTGTGTGAGTGAATGTTAAAATTCATAATTTTATATAGTTTATTTTTAAATTAACAATTTTAACCTGAAAATGAAACATGTATAAATTTGAAGAAATGATATGTATAGTTTTTTTATAGTATTATTTTTTTTATAAATAGTAAATAAAAAATTAACAAAATTATAAAATATGAAAAAGATATAAATAGATGGAAAAACAAAATGAAAAATGAAAATAAAGTAATAAAATATAACAATTTAAGAATTATAAGAGAATTGTAAAATAAAATATAAAAGAGTAAGAAAGATAAGGAGAGTGGAAAGAATAAAAATTAATAAAATTTAAAAAAGTAAAAGAAGTAAAGACGTAAGTAAGATGAGAAAAGTGAAAAGAATAAAAAAATATTATAAAAAGTAAGAGAGATAGAAGAGAATAAAAAATGAAAATTTTGTTTTATAATGATAAAAATATATATTTAATCTTTAAAAAGATAATATATATGATAGAATTAAATCGAGGTAAGATGATAATAATGTTAGACATTAAATTTTATAAATTTAAATATAAATATATAAATATAAGATAATGTGTTATAAAATTAGATTGGTGTAAGATGATAATAAGGTTAGACATTGAGTTTTATAAATATATAATAGATTAATTGGATCCTCACTTGTTCGAAGAATCTCCAAAGCTTCAAATTACGTGTCGAGTTCAAAGAAGCCCAGCAATTATTGGATTTCAAACCAATATACGACAAAATATGTTGGGAGTGGGAGGTAGAGCCAGAAATATGTGGTCCTAAAATATCGTGACAACCTTGAATTAATTTCATCCACATTTTGCTATGGCTATGGCTATGGCTATGAGGCTATTAATACATCCCCAAATGAATTTATACCAGATACTACCTATGATACTATCCATCAAATGAATTTATATATACCACCATATATTATCTATATGAATAACTTGAGAAGATTCCTATAAAAGTCAAGAAACGTGGGGACACATGTTTGTATTTAAGAGCATCTTCAAAGAATCTATTTATCTTTTTCAAAAATAATAGGGAATTTTATTACACACAAGGAATGCATAGAAACTCGAGGTACATCCAGGGTGGAGGAAAATAAATTCTTCATGGATGCCAATTTTTAAACATAACCATTAAAAGATAAAACAAAGTGCAAGTTTAAGCTTGATGTTTTTATATGTATAAAATTAAAATAAAGATCTACATCTACTTTAACTATTTGATTTGATTCTATTGATTTATGAGAATCGGAATGTGTGAATTTGAATTCTTAATTACCGCTTAATTAACATGCTCAACCAACTAATGTTTCACACACTCACATATATATATGGCCTTTAAAATCTTTTCTTAAAATAATTTTGCTTATATTTGTTTTGGAATTCATCTCTAAAATCTATATGACTTCTCCATACATGACAAATAAATTGAGATTCACATCTTTCTATTGTTCCTCTAATTCTCTTAATTTAATGATATCATTTTTAATCTTATCTAGTTTAATATTTTCAACCATCCAATCCAATACTATTCTTTGTTGCATTTGGATTCTCTTATTGTCAAATTTGACGATACGGCCATAATATTACGATTGTAACAATCTCTACGATAAAACCACAAAAAATTTCAACATCCTCTATCCATATATCATAGATTTTGAAGATATTTTATATTGATAAAAAGTTGATAATTAATAAATTATATTTTAGAAGAAGAATATGAGTTCTGTGATTTTTAGGATAAATATTACTAAATTACAATATTTGATGTAAATTAAAAGTAAATTCACATCATAACTACTATTTCCTCCGTGTGACAATGAACGTAATTTTGACAAGAAAATTTTATTTGAAAATATGTGTTGTTATCAATTTTCGATGTAACTTTAATTATTATTTTGTAATTATATTCTTCAATTATTATTATATACATTATTTTCAAAACACTAACTCTACTTTGCATTAATTATGATAGATACACACAAAATTAAGAAAAATAATTTAATAAAATTATTTTTATTTTTTAATATGTATGTAAAAGTTTTAAACAATATTCATTCTGAGACTGAAAGACAGAGTAATTACAATATACTTTCTTCATCGCACAATGAGTGTTAGTTAAAGTTTTTTACATATTAAAAAAAATACAATAATTAAAAGAATAAGAAAAGTCATTTTATCAAATTATCAATCTTAATTATATATAGATTTTTTATTATTATCAATATAAAATATAATAATATTTTAAAAATTATATATATAATAATTATTAGAAGTTAATATTTAAAAAATAATTAAAATTACGTTGAAAATTGTCAATGAGATTTTTCGGAGTCAAAATAAACACTGTTCTCGTGGAAAAAAAGAGATATGTTGCAATACATTGATAACAAGTTCACGACTACAATAGTCCCTGCAATTTAGGAACAATAACCTAAGTATAGGATGATATGAATACCTACAAAGAATTTTTGTGATTATTAATTTATTGATTCTGCGTCGTGATTAGCTATAAGCTTAACTTTTTGCACAGGTACTCATTCTTTGCTTGAGCTTGGAATATTGAATTATATCTCGAGAACGATTATGAACTTTAGCTATAACAATTCAATGACATAAATTCCATATTTAAAACCCAAGATGATTGGGAATGAGATCAATGATGCCACATCAATTGGCCACCTTCTTTTTTTGTTTGTTATAGTTCGATAAGTAATAACTTCAATCGCTCACTAAAATAATTTTTATTTAAATTTTATTTACATCTCAGTTGAGATCGAATTTCAAATAACTAGGAACTGTTTTAAATGGAGACCAACTTTAAATTCCCAACTTGCAAGTAAAATCGTGCATTCATGAAAATAATTCATACTTAATATATTAAATAGACCAAGATTATAGCTAGCTATATATAGATAATAACACATGCTAGTTTACCAAGCTACTATATATGTTTCCTCTAGTGTCAAACAAATTCAATTAAAATACCCAGAAAGTTAATTTATATATTTAAGATAGTAGGTTAACTCTGGCGGTTTATGTAAAGACTTATTTGATAAGTAATATATAAATACTTCTATCAACAATGTTCTTTGAATCTTGAAGTCTATTCTAACTGAAACGAACCTTTATAATCCAATTCATCTAAACTTTAATTTATTTTATAAAAAAAAAAAAACAAAAATAGATGGGTATACATATATTGGCCATAGCTCATATGATATAAGGATAGATGAGTCAACCCAAAAACTAAAATAGATCTGAAATAAAGGTTAGGAGAAAAGTAGAAAATGAAATGAAGAAGCATTGGATTGAATTAGTGATTGCTAATTAATGTTACCACCCTTATTTTGGTTGGATCTTTGGACATCCAATTCTCTAAATTTATTCAAATACCTCTTCAATGGTTCAGCATAGTCATCAAACCCTAAAGTAGAAAAAGCCGAACAAACATCATCACCGTTCACCGTCTTGCGTTTCTCCTTGTGACACTTGTCAGAAGCTTCACCAGTTACAAAGCTAACAAACTCTGACACACATTCTTGCATCGTTTCTTTGGCTTCTTTTGATATTTTTGCATTTGGAGGCAAGATTTGTTTCATAATCCTTCCAACATTAGCTATTGGAAGTAAACGATCTTGCTCTCTGATTATATTTTCATCATCATCTTCTTCTTCTTCTTCTCTCATGAAATTGTTGTTGTACTTATAAAAGGATTCTCTATCAGGGAGTTTCCCTTTCTTTTTTTCACTCATTTCTAATTTCAACTTTAAACCTCTTAAACACAGACACGTTGCTCTCATTTCTACTCAACTGCCCTATTTATATACTCTAATCAACATTTTTAATTCTCATTAAACATACTCTCTCGAGAATCAACATCAAATACAAACTAAAACCATTTTTTTATATAATTTTTTTAATATAATTTTTGTTTATCATTTATTTTGGAGAAAATATTATATATTTTTAATAACTTTCAACGTCATATCATTTCAATTTTGTACTTAAAATCTCATTTATCATGATAAATAAATGTGAATTCTCACCTAATTAGTCCTAAACATAAACAAGGATGGGATTTTTTTTTTCTTTCTTTATTGGAACTATGGAAATAATATTAGTTCTTTGTCAATGAAAAACTAGTAAAAAATGTGTACACTGAATTTTATAATGAGATAACATTTTAGTTTCGATAGTAAAAATAACATTTATTATAGAAAAAGAGATAGTATAAACATGAAATCGATTATTTTTATATGATAGAACACTTGAATAAGTAGTAGTTGAAATTGAAAATTAAAACTAAAGTTTTTTTAATTTTTTATTTTCATTGTTATAATTTATAATTTTTTAATTCATGTAATTTTTTTTTTTATGCCAAAGATGTATATAATTGTGTTTTATAATTATGTTTTACAAAGCATGAAGGAAGAATATCGACAAATGATGACACAGAGACACATGTTATATATACTTATATTTTGTTTTAATATTCATCTCTATTGTATGACGCAGAATGATAATGTGACAACTTTATATTATATAACATTAAAATATGACGATAGTATATCAATATTCCATGTCATTTAATAATTCAATGGAAATGATACTAGAGATTAAAAAACATAAATTTAAAATTTGCCATGAAGAAATTTTAAGAAAAAAAAAATCAAATCAAATGATTAAAAGTAAAACTTCACCAAATGCCAGGACCAAAATCACAATTGAAATTCTCATGCTTATGCAATATATTAATGCCTACATGTGTATTCCTACGTAGTAGTAGTTATCTGCATTGACGACGTGGTAGCTCATGAACAGAAGCAGGTTAGTTTTATAAGGGACAGAGTGGCAGCAACTTTCCTATATTGGTTTGAGTTAGGTTTGTATCTTTTGATGTTACCTCATGTACTATGTACTAGTATGTATGTTGGTCTTAAAGCGCTCTTGGTGCAATCAACTTCCCGATATAATCTTTAAGAATTGATCTCATCTATTAGATATTAATGTTAGTATAAGTTTTTATTTTTGTTAGACAATAGTCTGGTCTTTTTTTTTTTTTTTTTTTTTAATTAATGTGTGAGTTTTTCTATTAACGGTTGTTTAAGAACCGCAATATAAATAAATCTAATGTATAATACATATGTTTAACTTCAATAGTTTGATTTAGTAATAAATAAACAAATGTTGAATTTGTAGATTAATGTCATTGGAGTGGACAAATTTAAATCCATTTGAAAATAATCATTTAACTTTAAGAATAGTATAATCTTTCGAGTTTGAATATGAGATATAATGTTCACCATAACAATTTTATCATTTGTCAGTTGAATTAAGACTTAAAATTCTTTTTACTCTAAATTGACTACATAAAAAATACATTTAAAATTACAAATATATATATATATATATAGATATTTATAAAATTCAATCCATAATAAAGTTTAAAAAAATAAGAAAAAAAATTAATAAAAAATTAAGACTAAATTACAAATTAATTTGTATCCCTTAACTTATTTTGTTGTTTTAGACTAATTAATTGACTTTTTATTTCATTTTAGTCTCTTAACTTTATTAATATCAGTCATATTAGTTATTTTCGTTAGTTTTCTGCTTAAAACGTTAACTCTAACTTACATTTATGTCATTTTATGATGGTTGAAATGGGATCAAAGTGACATCACAAAATAAGTTAAAGTATTTAGATTAATTTTATTTTTCTTTTTGTCTAATTTAGAGTTTATCACCATCATCATCTTCTTAATGATTTTCCTTGTGCAATTTAAAATATATCAAAGTCTTGATAGTCAATATTACAATCAAGAAAATGATGTATTTAATTTTAATAAATTTTTTTTATGATAATTCCTTTGAAAAGTAAGCGATAATTAAAAAATATATCTGTCTCAGAACCAAATAATATTCTCATATAAAAAAGAAAATCTATATAACACTACAAAAATGTCTTTTAATTTAATTTTTTTTATTTTTACTTTGGTTCTACTATACCCACCCTTAATAACAGATAAGTTAGAATTAATATTTTGGATTGAAAATTACTAATACGAATAACGGAAATAAAATTAAGAGATCGAAATAAAACACAAAAAATAATGGATGAACGTAGAAAGACAAAATAAATTAAAGAATTAGATGTGTAAGTTATTGAAAGAAAGGAAGAAAAAAAAGGTTGATTTAGTACCAAATTGGGGTATCAACAAGTTGTTTATGTTGCCAAAAAGAACAAGTTGTTTAGGTCAGGTGAGACCTCCAATATGTTAGTTAGGCTCAAGAGTTGACAGATAAATTAAATATTGAAATGTTGGGAAGCTTCCCCTATACTCCGGAAGGGAAAGATAAAAGTAACAAGGATTCTATTCCGGTTCAAAACCTAAAAAGCCTATACATAGATTTAAAATAAATATATTTTATATATTTTTAACTTTTAATATATTACAACATGCATATTATAAATTATATCTTTAAATTATAATTTAATCGACAAATATTAATATTATTATATTTGACATATTATTTAAATTTAAACTCACAATTTTACAATAGTGTAAATTAATTATGATGATATTTATTTTATTTTCTAAAATGATTAATAAAATATATTATTAAATATTTTATTTGTAAAAACAAAGTACTATATAGTTTATTCCGGTATAACTTTTGTTCCTCTCTTTTATGCTCATGAGAAAATGAAAAATAATCTTTTGACTCCCATGTATTTAATATTTTTCTTAAAGAAATGTATAGGGTAAGATTCGTAATTTATGTCAAACATTGAACTATTTAATTTAATTTTTAAAAATTAAAAATTAATATCAACATATAATATTATAATTAAATATGAATATTATAACTATTTATGATTGATCGTATGCATATACATATAATATCAATCATTGATTTATTTATCAACAATTAATACTACTCATTTTATTTTCAAAAATGCATCGTTGAATTTTGAGAAGTCTAATTCTAATTAATTAACAATGTATTGATTTAATTGTAAATAAAACAAAGTATTCGTTTAACTTTTGGAGGCATACCTCTTACTAATGTGGGACTTGTAGTTTATTTTTAAAAATATATATAATTAGTGTAGTTAACTATATATTGAAATAACAATTGTTAAAAGCAAAACATTGAAGTTACAATAGTTATTAGTGATGTTAAATAGGAGTTACAAAAATTATATTTAATAATATATATAAACATTTTTTTTTATCAATTTTATTGAGTTGAAAATCTTTGTATATATGACAAATAACTTAATTAATATCTCACATTTTATAGGAATTACTCTACAAAAATATATTAAATATGTTTATTAGTATACAAATAAATATATTTTTTATATAACATTTTAATATTAGTAATTAGTAATAGCATATATGTAGGTTGCACCAAAAACAAAACAAAACACTGTATTTAGTTTAATTTATATTGTTACTATTTATTGACATATAGCGGTATTTGTTTTACAAGTTTTTCAGTAAAATATATTTTTAATGATAGCAAAATAATTTTTTTTTCACGAATACATAAATTATATTTTTTATAGTTAAAACCATTTGAGGTGCTATTAATATTTTAATTGTTTTTTAATATTAGTATTGTACTAAATAAAATTGACGTTCATATTCATATTAAATAAGAAGTCTATTACTTAAATCCACTGTCTGAAAATAATTATCACATTTATAAAAAATTATTTTTTTAAAATAATTGTCACTTTTAATTTTTAATATAACTTTAATTATTTTCTTTCAATTGTATCATATTATTAATATTGTGTGCATATTATTCTTCACTTTGCATTCACAACATTAATGAAAATAAACTAATAGTTGATACTGGGAGTCCGATAAAATCATCGTTCTCTTTCTATAAAGCATCATACATCATGTAAAAAGGAACAACATCCTCGACATCGATAATAGAAGCCACATTATAGTGATATTAAATTGCTTATAAGTTTATATATATATCTATTATCCTTACAATTATAACCGTTTTTAATTTTAGTCTTCGTCTTTCTTTGTTTGATTTAAATTTTTATAAATATTATTTCATTTTAAAATAATTATTTCATCCAATTTTCTTTATAAAAATTGTAATATCGTTGAACCTAAATATAATTAAAACATAAATTTTTTTAATCTAAAAATAAACCTCAAATATAATTAAATTAATATATTTTAACCTAAAATTAACCCCAACTGTTTTATCATTCTTCCTTAAAAAAACCTAAAATTAACAACTTCAATATTGTTTCTTTTAAAATTGTTGGTTCAAGTTTAGAGCATCAACACCGACAAGTTAATTGCAAAATAGCAATCTGTATTATATATCAAAGATATTAAGATAATATTGGTGGGTTTTTTTTTGAAATTGTTGGTTCAACATCTTTTTTTAGTTTTTACCTTTTATAATAATCGTTTCAAGGTAAAACCCGCTTTTGGAATTTATTGGTTGACTAGAACTTTTTAATTTGTTTACCAGATTCTTGGTAGAATTGGAACTACTGGAAAATCGAATTGAGAATGTTAGTCTGAATTGAAAAATGACCGGATCTGATAATTGATAAATCAGAATTCATTTCATTGATAACGAAATCAATGGGTTCATTGTTTAGAACCGATTCTCAATCGCTAGCTTCAATTTCACTTACTCCATTCATCGACGCAAAGAAAATTGAAGCAAATCAATCGAAAGAAGAAATAATCATTCATAATTTTGTATTAAAATTGTATTTAGAACCCTAACCCTAATTTATGTAGGAATGTATTTTTTTAGAGAAGAAAAATGAAACATTTTGAGTTAATTTTAGTTTTTTTTTTTTTTTTAAAGAATTAAATAGTTCGGGTTAATTTTAGGTTAAAATAGGTTGCAATTTAATTATATTTAGGATTTATTTTTAGGTTAAAAAAAATATTTTAATTATATTTAGATTTAACGTGTTACAATTTTTGTAACGAAAGTTCAATGAAAGAACTATTTTAAAATGAAATTATATTTGCAGGGATGTAAACTAAACAAAAAAATTTACGATATTAAAATAAAAAAAAAATTATAATTACAAAAACAAAAAAATAATGAATAAACATAATTTTTAAAGCTCATTTCTTGTCTAAAAAAAACTTTTTAAGTTTACTTGACACATAACACATCTCCATTATGTTTTTTTTCATGAGATGGCAACTTTCTATTTAATATAAAAATGCACTTTAAAATACAAATATATAAATAGAAGATAGATTAGAAACCGGCCAACATTAAAATTATGAAAATTATCCGTCTAACCGTACCTCTTGGCCTGAAATCACTGTTGAGGAACATGGTGTGGTCCTGTTATTGGGCCTTGATATATCTTTAAATTAACAATTGTAAAGTTGAGTTTACGTAAAGTGATCATGAATATTGTAAATAATATTGAGAGGTAGACAATCGAAAAAACATACTTATGGGGCATGGCCCTCACTTGTGTGGATCACTACGTAGATGTAACCATTTATTAGGAACTATTCGGTTTTAAAAGCATAAATTGCCCTTTATATATCCTCTAACATCTTAAACATTAGTTTAAAGAGAGAATCTAGGATCTTAAGAATTCAACTTATTATATGACTACTATATTGCCAAGTTGAGGGTTTTGTTGCTTCAATTAAGTGCATATTGCACATGTTTCCTAACATAGAAGTATAAGTACTCTTCTCCACAATAAGGGTGGCATTAGATTAGACCGGTTGATTGAAATCTACTGCGTAATTTATATAAAGTCTATGTTAGACTATGTCATATATTTTAAATAGATAATACTTTTTCTTTTTTAGAAATATATTTAACTAAAAGATTGAGTACAAATCACACAAGAAAAATCTTTTAAACTAATCAGACCAAAATAAATATGAATAATATTTTTATTACTTATAACGTGCAGATGAACGTTGATATATTTTTCTAGATAAAAATCATAAAAATCATAAAATTTTCAATGATTAATTTCTTAGGAAATTAACTATTTTATTAGTTAAAAAGAATAAAACTGTAAATAGCTTAATTATTTTAATAAGTTTCAGTTATTTAATTAAATAAAAAATCATAAAATTATGGAGTAGTTTAAATTAACAGTATTAAAATTTGAATTTTATGTTAAATTACAAATTTTATAATTTTATGATAATTTAAACATATTAACTTACATTAATTTTTAATATATTTAAATGTATTATTATATAAAAATATAATGTGATATAAAGTCAATAGTTTTTTTAAAATTTCACGTTGAATTTAAAAAAAAAGCTTCATTTCATTGATTTGTAAACTCGTTAAATTATTTTAAAAAATATCTAATTATTTATTTAAATATATTAATCTGAACTAGTTTGACAAGTTAGACTAAATTTTTAAAAAGGTTAAGTTTGAGTCTAAAAATCTATAATAGATAATATATCATACTTAGGTTTTATATTTTTAACAGATCCTACCTGAGTTTTGCAAAGTCTAAATTAATTTAATTTATTTAATACTTGATTGCAGGAATTAGTAATTCAAATCATTTAGTTGATGTCATTTTTCTTTCAGATATTCAACTTGAGAATTTCGTACATATTAAATTGATTGCATTTGTACAATCACATAATTGAAGATTTAAACTATGTAAACAAATTGGAGGGAAAATATGAAAAAGAAAAATCGACAAATAATTTATAGTGTTTTTAGTTTATTTACTGAATTATAAAGCAGTACCATTCAATTTCAATAAAAGAGTATTCATTGTGTTGACCGTAGAACAGTAGAAAATCCAAATTCATCCTAGAGGCAGATCTTTGTTAGGTGAAAATTAAAATCAGTAAATTTGTGCCGAATAAACACAGACTCCTTTCTGAAAGAAAAAAAAACAAAACAAAAAACAGGTCTATGCCTCTATGGCCTGCAACTAAATAATTGTTAAATGGGCTAATTAGTAAAGAAATAAAAGACATACCAATAATGAATTAGTTTGACTACAATTTGGTCGGGGATTCTTTGTCACAACTTGGGACAATAAACAAATAAATAGACCTTGAAAATGGGTGTAGGCACATGACTTAGAAAGATACTTTTATTTATTTTTGTTTAGGAAAGAGACGGAGACAAACCCAAAAGGGTTATTAAAGATCTATATGATGGACTTCAAGAAATTTCTACATTCCCACTTTGGGTTAGGATTCTTGGTTCTTAATTGACATTTAACTAGTTTCCACTCATTTATAGTGGGCATATTTGCTAATCAGATCTTATTAACTTCTTTTTTATTCTGCCACAATGGCCAACGCTTACCATTCAATATGACAAATAGCTACAAACATGTGCAATCCACTAGATAAAATTTTATAAGGACTAAAATTATGTTTAACCTTATTTTGTAATGGTGTAACTTTTTTATATTATATTTTATTTAATTTGTAATGAAACTTATTTTAATTAATTGATGTATGATATATTTTTCTCTTAATATGTAGTCCAAAACATATATTTTGATTGATTGGTTTTTAGTCTCATTATTAATTGATTTCATTTAAGAAAAAAAATCAGGTACAACATGAACTTTTTGTATTGATTCAAACTAATTTTTATTTATTTTGTAAAGACTAAAATAGAAATATTTATTTTACAGAGACTAAATTAAATTTTTCGTATTTTAAACTAAAATCGAATTATATATTTAAACCTTAAACGATTAATTATTCAATCATAAAAAAACTAACACTGTGAGACATTATGGATCAAAATGAAAACATTTGCATTTTGCAACTTAAACAAAGAAAATTATTTTGTAAGGACTAAATTAAATTTCTTGCATTTTTTATGGACTAATCATATGTTTAAATCTAAAAAATGTCTACATGATTTAATATAGTTTTGAACGATTTAAAATCTTTAGTTTTTATTTTCATGATTCAAT
The DNA here is from genome assembly GCF_000331145.2 of Cicer arietinum. Classification (NCBI taxonomy): domain Eukaryota; kingdom Viridiplantae; phylum Streptophyta; class Magnoliopsida; order Fabales; family Fabaceae; genus Cicer; species Cicer arietinum. The sequence continues at coordinate 7,795,855 of NC_021163.2, forward strand.
ATTAAATAATTTAAATACTTTTTTAATTGTGTTAAAATAATATAATATTTTATAATTTATCAATTTGTTTTAATTCAAATGTAGATAAGATATATGAATACTTAGCTGCACGAGAATTAAAGTTGTTACTTATGTAAGTACAAATAAATACTATAATATCTTAAGTAAACCTTAACAGACTATTAAACTCTAATAACACATACCCCAATTAGTTAACAAGGGGTCCAAATGTTTTTTAATAATATATCCTTAATTTTATTTTTATAAAATATACCTTAAATTTTGAATATATTATTAAAACTGGATTTTCTTTATATTAAGGGTTCAATTTTTAATTTTTAAGATTGGATTGTTTTCCAGGCATTTTACCCATTTCATTATTTGGAAGAAAAAAAAAATTATCCCATTGTCTATACTTCATACAAGGTCAGTTGTTCAATGTTCACACGTACTTAGCTGACAGTAAAAATATCACTGTCTGCTTTGGTACACGTCGCATACAGCCACCCCCACGCGTTAGTGGGTGTGCCATTATAATTATAATTCCACACACACACATAGAATAGATTAAGTTACTTGATTATATTAGGTACCAACAATATTTAATCCCATGTTTCTAACATGGGGCGAAGTGGAAGCAAAATTATCTGATACTGATCAACACAGCTGAGGGAACATATTTATAAAGTATAAAGACGTTCCGTTATAAACTAGGAAGAATTCCAGCACCTTCATTATTTAACCGTATATTCAATAATTTTACAGATCAAAATGGAAGGAACTAATCGGTGTTTTCTACTGTCTGCTAAGGTAAATGATTGTCATAACATACAAAATAAAACACGTCCAATGGGCGCAAATAAATTATTTCAAGTTTTTAGAAGGTCTCCTAGACCTATCGCCTCTCTTGAACCTCAGAACTCTGAAGTAATTGGTTATTGAATTGTATCATACTAGGTATGACTTGTAGCAGATCAAAACTGCAATTAATTAATTTAACTTCAACTATTATAAAATGATGAAAAGAGCTGCAAGAATATCTGCTTTCCGACTTGTTGGATGGTTCTAATCATGACTGTGGAAATGGTCGCCCCAAGCGTAGCTGGATGCCCACATGAATTATATTTGACATTGCCTTCAAAATCTCTCTTTCAGCTTTCTCTGCCATTTCCATTGCATGTCTGTGGGTAAATAAAAATATGCTGCAATGAGAGACTGAACCATTTAGAAAGTAACCCGCTGAGACAAGACAAATTTAGTTTTTTTTTTTTTTACCGAATTGGGATATCAGGAGGCATGGAAACCTCAATTTGAAGAACAATCTTGCTTTGAAACATGTGGCGTGTTATGCGCTCAACCGACATCTGAACACCAGGTAAAGACAATTAAAAAACAAGTAATTCTAACAAAACTTTAAAATCCAAATATACTTCCATTGATGATCGAATCCTCTTGCTTTCAGCCACCTTCGATCAATATTTAAACGGGGCTGGTTATAGGATGGACCACCATGATAGGTGGTCCACTATGGAAAGCAATGTTGTGAAGGATTGTGACCATTGGATTTGTTAATAAAAAATTTCAGTCGCAATGTTGATGGAAGGGTTACCAATACTATTCATGAGAGTAAAATTCCAACCAAGAAATGCTTATTTGCATATTTTCCCTTTTAATGTAAAATTAATGAACAGTAAGGACGGCGAAGATCCCTCCACAGACACGTCTTCTCCCTCTCTCTCTACTACTCAATCTCATATTATACCCTCCTGAACAATCATCCAACCAAACTCATCAATATGGAAAATCATTTTAGGCTTTTGAAAATTGAGATAGTGGTTTTGTTTAATGAAGAAAAGGGCGGTTCTTTTCTATCATTGCCTTTAAAGTGATAACCTCTCTGATAGTAATGAGAATAGCAACCATCCAATGCCCCAAATTTTATGGCTTGTACTAGAATAACTGCAAGATACTTGTTCACTTCTAAGTTCTAACTTCTAACTAATACTTCAACGTTAAAACAAACAAATCCCCAATAAATGAAAGTTTAAAAATTTGTGACTGATTTAGTTCAAATTGAGCATGTCGTGTTACTATAATCCACCTATGGTACCTCCAACACACATCAAATTCCAAACTGAAGCTTACTTTTGACTATCTTTTGGTTTGCACATAAATATATTACATTATTACCTGTGGAAAGTTAGCTGAGATGATATCAGAAACTACTCCTTGAATATTACTATCTCCAGCAGGAGCAATACTGTTCTGGTTCATGTCTCCACTCCAACTATCTTGCTGATCTGTTGTACTGGGAGATACATGTGACATAGCAGGATCTACAAGAGAACTAACACTTACCAATAGGAAAATAAAATAATTAAAGGGTACAAGACATCAGAGCACATGACACACACTACATAAACTGGTTTAGATATCAGAAAACCACATCATAATATGACCACTGAAAACAAGTGAATTATTGTTGTCATAAAGACTGCAAAATTCTAAAGTAAACGAGCATGAAAATAAAATTAATTGCACATCAATGTGATTCCCAGACCTCTAGTCTGTGAAATAACTCATAAGATAGACAGAGAGACTGACCTAAATGGAAACAGATTTAAATCTTCCTTTTGACACTCATAACAGGCTTAAGCATTTTCTCTACATAAGCAATGGTTCAACAGTTATTTAAAAATAACTCACTATCACAGACAGTATAAATTTCAGAAGACTCAGTTATATACTAGAGACATAAATTGTCAAGAACGACCATCATATATTGGGGGTGGACTGTGATACCAAATAACTAAGATTTTGTTTCAGTGAACGTAAGAAATCCTCAACCATCCAACAAACCTATGTGTATAAACATTTCAGCCACAGTAGGGTGGGACTTGTGAATTTGATGACGGACATTTTCACCAATGTCATGTGCAGAACTAACACTAGAAAAGGGATCAACCTGCAAGGTAAAACTAACAAGTAAGTTTTGGAGACTTGGTCAAATAATGAGTTCATGACACAAGATGCATGTAACAAAAATAATATAAATTTCAGAAGAACCAACCTCAATATTTACATCAAGATACAGAGATGAACCAGCTCTCCTTCCTCTTAATCGATGGCATCCCTGCATAGAAATTAAAAAAAAAAATGAATTGAAAAGAATATCATCTAAGTTCATATATTCATATGCAAAACAGCAGCAATACTAATTAACATCTGGTTGTAATGAATGCAAAAATTGAAGCATGAACCGGCACATTTTCAAGTAAAGAGATGACATTAGAAAAATAAATCACATGTGAAGTCCAAGGATGCCAAAATACTGAAACGGTACTGTAAAAATAAAGAAAAAAAGTACCTTGACACCATCAACTTGCAATATTGTTTGTTTAATAGGATCCAAATGTTGTGCTGGAATTGCAGCATCCACCAGCTCCAAGATACTGATAGTTGATCACAAACAACAAGCTAATTAGAATCCCCAGTATAGTCAAATTTGCCAATAGATACGAAACAAATCCTCTATTGCATTTAGATGCCATATCCAATATATTGATGTATTTACTATTTACACCTTCATTTACAAGAGAAACATAACCTAATTTATAGGTATCCAGCAAATTTCTATGTCCAGCTCGGGTGTGTTCAATATTCTGTTCTATCTTCATATGAGGGCCACACCAAGTGCCTATATATATGTTTAACTTTAGGTTCCAAAATATGATTGACATGGAGACACCATAGTAATGAAAACATATTCAAACTCAGCCACATATATATCCATCAGTTAAATTTGCAAAGAATGATGATAAATTGAAGAGAAACATATGACAAAAAGCAAGGCACCTCTGGTAACCAGTTTCAGCTCCAGCTTTTAAAATCATGACCGAGACAAGAAGCCCAGCAAGGGGATCTAAAAACTTCACTCCAAGAATAGAACCACCTAACATGGAGATGTAAATCTATGTGTCAAGTGAATGTTAGCAAGACGTAAATGGATCAATTACCCAGAAACAAGACCTGTGCAGTGCAAAGGGTACACACTTATTCAGAGAAACAGATAGCATCTAACAGTCTGCAGTCGTTATTAAAACCAAAAAATAGTAATCCCTTAAACTTCTAGTCCATAAAAGAAACATTTGTTATCAATTAAGTCCCTACAAAATTAGTTTCATTAAAACAATAACTTAAACTTCAAAACCCTACTAATCAATGCTATCAATGGCAGATGGCGAATTATGGCAGTCAGTATAAATCCACCATATAAAATAAACATCGTGTTGCGACCTATGGAAGATATCATAGGTGTTGTGGCCTATGGTTGGTTGGCACAAAATTTGTCTAGCCATAAAGCTTTGGCAGAAATTTGACAACTCTACTAATAATTTAGCCCCTCAATCCATTTCAATCTAACACTATTGACACAGTTGGCATTCAGAGATTCAAATATTAGCCAATAATGTTCAAGTATTATGCTGCTGCATCAGCATTGTGCCACAGGTCAGCATTTTCTGTAAACATTGTTAAATTGAAATGGATGGATAAACCAAAATACAGCGTATTTGAAGTTTGACAGATCAAATTTATAAAATCAATCTTTGAAAGGACTAAATTGATATTGGATGTCTTTCAGAGACTAAATTTGGGTTCTAATAAAAAAAAATAATAACTGCAAGTCCTTGAATTTTAAAATATGGTGTAATATTAGAAAATTGTTAACAATGAAGTTACTTTGAGAATGTTGTAGAGGAAAAAGAAAAGACTCAAAATGAGTAAATTAAATAACTGAAACATTAAGGATGGATTTTAGACGGCAAGCACAGTATTTGTTATATATCAATACTATTTTTAATATCTTCCAATCTTACACAAAAACTGAAGCATCTGTTCATTTCAACCAAATCAAATGTATTGAGTATATAAGAAACCTGGAGCTCAGAGCCATTGTGATCATGCTTGTTAATTTAGGCAGCAGGAAGTCAACAACAACATGTAAATGTAATAGTGATAATAGTAACAACGTCAATATCAGAAAATCCGTTGATAGTTTACCGACAAATAAATGAATGAAAACAACACAATTCATAAATTTAGACACACAATAAAGTTTGTCAAATATCAAAGAAACCATTAGCTTTAAGATGTACAAATAACCATTTTCTCTTTAAAAAAGAAGTCCATGAAAAAATTAACAGTTCATGTGATTTTAATTGATCAATAACCCAACAACACCCCTACTAATGCCCAATAAGCAAGTAAACCTGATTGGTGACACAACTTGTACTAGAAGCCAGTATTATAGCATTAGCACATTATACCGGATAAACTGGCCTAGTGATCTTTCAAATATCCAAATTCCTTACCAACTCCGATGAGAGCAACTACTGATGAAATTGCATCTGCACGATGATGCCATGCATTTGCTTTCATCAATCCACTGCCTTGCCTCTCACCAGCTCGTTTTGTTATCCAATAAAGCCTGCATACTAAGAAAGCAAATATCAACATTGATTTATTGCAGAAGAAGAAACACTGTGCCTCCTAAATAATTTAATGAAACACAAAACCTAGTAGTCAGCATAGTAATAGAAGCATAGAGGCCATCAATAACAGACACGGTCAGAGGAATGGAGCTCAAACTACTAGGCTTTGTCGTCAGAAGTATAGCCAAATTTTAATTTAGAACACATCAAATGAGGGAAGGTTAAGGAGCTAAGTCCACTGTGACACATTGCCAGGGAAAGTGAAGTGTTTGGGCTAATATAACTACAACAACAGCGTAGCTAATTTTTTTCATGGATTTATTTAATTAAACTTGATTATCTGGTTTTAAGATTTATTATTTGGTGATAACTCTTTTGTGTTTTACTATTACATCTATAGTCAACATCTGTTCATTTGCATCTTAAACTCAAGTTAGAGAGAATCAGATACCACCTAGTTAGAGCTCAGTAATATTCAGCATGCATGAAATATTGGCAAAGGTGGCTAGAATAAACGTCAAGAATACTAGGAACTTTTCAACCTGTTGCATTATAATACTAAGCAATGGCATTACCCTTCTTTAACACCTATTGACACAATAGTCATATTCAAGGCAAGTATAGGATGATTCATGTCAATCCCGTGGTGATGTCCGCTATGTTCGTGGCTATGCACGTGCTCATGAGCTATTGCTTGGCTAACCATTTCAGGGCCAGCTGAAGACAATCCCTGCATGTGTATACCAATGACATCTAAGCATAAGAAAAAAGACAAAGGATCTTATATTTCATACCTTGCCTAAAAATGCTCAAAATTGAAGTTTCTTTAAATAAGGTTGTTCATGGAAATGATTGAAGCAATAAAGATATTGAAGTTTAAATTAACATACCATCAAAATATCAACAGCGTGCCATGCGATACCACCCCCAGTGGCAAAAAGCATACAAGAGATTCCAAGAGCTCCTAGAGTCTCAAATTTACCATGTCCTGAAATACAATGAAAAATATAATCATATAATAAAAAAAAAAGACAGAGAAACCTTTTAGAGACATGCAATCCTTATAAAACTTGGCAAATCACATATGAATAGGAAGAACTAGAGTAAGGGCCTGTTTAGATTAGTTTATTTGAGTTTATCTAAAGGAATAAGCATTTGTGAAACTATCTACGAGAACTTATGAAAACAACTTATGGATTAGTTTCTAAAAGCTATCCAGAATAGCTCATGAAATCAACTTATAGCTTATATGAAAACAATATGATTCAATCTATCTTCTACTATGAAAATAGGTTATACATAAGCCCTTACACTATATGCGTTTAGTGAAGTTTGTATGCCTAAAGATTATTCGCAATAACTGTTAGAAAGAGTTAAGAAATCCTAGTTGACATCTAATGATGAATGAAATGTTAGCAACTGGCATCCATAATGTGTAATAAACAGTAACTTGGTGTATAATATGTATAAGAGATAAATGAAGTAGCGTGTAGATACAGATCAAGTGACCATATGGGTGTTCTTTATCTCTTGGAGCCTTGGCAACTTTAAAAGACAACAAAGCTATGCCACTGAGAACCTGCAACACAAAAATCACAAACGAATCAAAATTGCTTCCACTAAAATCTACAATCAATAAGAAGCAATGAATGTCGTGTTACCACATACCACATCGGATATGGAATGAGCGGCATCGGCGATAAGTGCGGTGCTTCCGGAAAGGTAGCCGGTGAATGCTTTTCCGGTGGCTAAAGCAATGTCGGCGGCGAGACCGAGACGGAAAATATTCTCTCCTTCTTTGAGATGCTGAGGGAGGTGATCGTCATGATCATGATCATGATCATGATGAGAATGACCTAAATGCCACCTTCTAGGTATTTTGAATGGTGGATTTTGGGGGGAAATGAAATTGAGTGGTTCCGGCGCTGGAAGCAGGAATTTTGAAGAGGAAAGTCTAGTGATGCATGTTCTGTAAATGGGATTCAGATTGTTGAATCTAAATCCCATCGTTTTCTTCTTCTTCTTCTTTTTCAAAATGTTTGTTATCTAGGGTTTCGTGAATTTTTTTAATCTCTCGTAATTTCAGCAACGCTGAATGGTATCAGATCCGATACTTTGCCACCTGAACTTGGTGTGTCTCCAATTCTATGTTCGTGTAACAGCAACGTGTGGAACACGACATGTGTCACGCCTTAACAAAATATAACAAATGTTCCTCAGCACATGTTTAATCATTAAAATTGTGTATTCATTTGAATTTTGTTTTTTTTTTTTCACGTGATATTTACTTCTTTAATTACTTAACATGTATTTTTAACTCATTTGTTATCATGATGTAATAAAAAATAACACTTTACATGTGCAAACTTAGCACCAAAATCCAATTAAATAAAAAGTTTAATTCAAATGTACAGTGTAAAATATTTTATAATATCAATTTATTAGAACTATCGGTATCTATTACTTTAAAAGTATGTATAAATAAAATATTTTTGAATATTAAATTATTGTAATTTATTATTAATATAAACATTTTACACAAATAGTATATATAAGTTAAATCCTTCAAATTCGCAAATAATTTTTTTTTTACAACAAAACAAATAAGTAGATAAAATTTGGATGTTTCATACTTAAATATAAGTAAAAATTAATATTATCATATATACAAACTCTAATATGGATAATAGTTCATCGACTAATTTTAAAAAATGTTTAAAACTCCAACAAAATTATAGATATAAATTCTCACAAATATATGTTAATTGTCATTTTTTTTTATAATTGAAATAATAACTTAAATGTCTAAACAGTAAAAAATAAGTATATATTGTAAATCGATATAAATTAAGTCACATATCAAAACTAAAACTATGTAGAAAAATTCAACTTTTGAAAATCGATCTCAGGACCGTATACATGAAAATATTACATTCTATTGTTAAATATTGCAAGACATTTAATAATTTATAAATATTAAAAATATATAACTAATATTTCGAGTCTATACGGTAATCTAGCTTGTACGGATTATAAATAAATCGACTTTGTTTGTAAAGATAAAAAAAAATTACAAATTATTATTAATGAATAATATTATTGATTGTTATTATAATTTTTTAGTACTAGTTGACGAAATATCAAAAATTATAAAAATGACAAATCTCTTATAAAAGTGGTGTAAAATATGTACCAACCACTCTTCTCAAATTATTGTCACGCTGTTCTCATACTTAACTGTTAATGCTACAATTATCCTTCAATCAACTTGAGTAGCCGGTCCTCCCTCATACCCATATTTACATTCTAATATCTTAAACTAAAGCCCTCGATTACCAACTTTTATTCTTCATATCCATCCATCCAATAATGTAAAAGTGAAGGCTTTCAAATTCTTCACCTTTAACCCTCGTTGCTTTTGTCTATACATATTGTACCTTATTTACCTGTTAAATTTTTTCCTCTTTCTTGCTCCCATAAAAAATATTTAAATCACATTTTAATATGTGAAAAATACCTTAATGACACCTTAAAAAAATATAGAAAATAAATTGAGAGTTGAGAGTAAGAATTTAATTAGTGCAACACGACTCCTAATCCAAAGGTTTCTACCACTAGACGAACAAAATTATTTTTTATTTTTTGAGAAAAAACAGTCATTTGAATAAATAAATAAAAATAAGTACATCATTTTTTTTAAGTGATGCTTCCCAAAAGTATATTCCTCAAAAATGTGAATTACTAAAGGTATACCCTTGGTAGATATAATAATATTTAAAAAATGGACATTTTCCAAATATCAACCCTTCAAAAATTTTGATGAATAGGTATTCCTCAAAAGGTTTCCTTCAAAAATTTGAGCAATGATTTTTTTTTAAATTCAAATTTTCAAGGAGTATACACGTGAGAAATTTGAACGCGTTTTTTTAGGGTTAACTATTATAACACAAACCCATTCCATTTTGTACGAGGTTAGAACTATGACATTTTTCCAAAGAAAAAAATAAATAAATATTTTTTTTTCAAATTGTTTTTTTTAATAAAATTGTGAAATTTTTAAAGACATAAATCCTTTTAACGTATATTACCAAATTGTCAAATTATCTGACAACACGTCAAATGATATCAATACATTTTATAGGGGTTTGTTTATCAAAAATTTCACAACGGTTTTTTCCTTATAAATTTTTACAATAGTCCGCCCTTGGGAAACATTGAAATCATTTCAAATGAGTTTGCTCATTGGAAACTATGAGTTGGATTCTCAAAAAAGTTTTTGTTGAGTGGTTTTTCGCCATGTTTTGCTCCTAAAAAGTCATTGGAAAATCCTATTTGTTCGATTATTGTTTTTGGTGTTTCTCAAATATTTTGTCTTTGTGAAATGTACGTTTTTATTGTAGAGTATTATCTCAGGTGATTAGTCTCTTGTTTATCGAGTAAATGAAATGATTCTAAATTTTTTTTTTTTGAAGTTTACCCACTTTTCAATTGGAAACATTTATTGTCTTTGTTAGTTATGATGGTCTTATGTTCCCTCTTATCAATAAAATTTTGTGGAAGTTTAAGTCCCAAAATAAGTTCAAACAATTGAAACACATATTTTATATGGTCAAATAAGTTTTTGGTCCTTATAAATATATCATGTTTGATTTTTAGTCCCTCTAAAAAATTTCATCAAACAATGGTCCTCAAATATTTTTCATCATCAATTTTGATCATTGCTTTTAAATCAATTCATCTGTATCATATGAATGTTTGAATGATTTTTTGTATGCATATTTAGAACATTCTAATAATATCTTCCACAAAAAATTATAATTATTTAACAATAAATGAATGAAATATGATTTTTCTTAAGATTTTATTGCTTAAAAATTTATATTTAATTAATATTTTGTTACAAATATTTAATTTTTTATTGGTGGAATTTTTATAATGTTCTAAACATACTTGCAAAAAAATCATTCAAAATTTAAAATAATTTACATGACTTGACATAAAAACAGAGACCAAAATTGTGAATAGGAAAACATTTGAGAACCATTGTTTGAAGGAAACTTTTAGATTAACTAAAAACAAAATATGATACATTTATAGAAATAAAAACTTTTTTAATCCTATTTTATAAATTTGTTACTTGCCTGATTTTTCTTCCCATTATTAGTGTGTCATCCACAAATTGTAAAATGTGTTACATTCAACTCCTCAATTTTACCAAAATGGTATACCATTGTACAATCTCGATTTTGTTTACCTAATCATTGTTGCAATGATTCCTTCAACAACAATTAAAAATGGGAAAAGAGACAATGGATTTTTCCGTCTCAATCATTTTCCTATAACAAGTGATTCACCAGACTACCATTCACCGACATTGATATTGAAGTAATCATTAAACAATCATCAATCCACTTCATCCAAGTCTCAACAAACCCATGAATGACAAAGTATTTTTATGAACTCCCAATCAACTCAATCATATACCTTTTCAAAATCTACTTTAAACAAGAAATAAGTTGGTACCAAATTTATCCAAAAACAGTGACCCATAATTATTTGTATGATAGCAAATTTTATAAGAGTACATGCTTAATTGTGGAGATGATAATTTGTAGGTCATAAACTCGCGATCATCTAGTCACGTCGTCGGGTGAACACAACTATTTGTGTCAATGCATATGTTAACAAGCTTGCACATTGTCTAATAACATGTGTATGGTACAAAAAGTGAAGTGCATCTGGCATGATATTGAGTATGGTATGAAGAACATATCAAATCACTAGATGGAAGATTGTCAACATATTTAAGAAGATTAAATGCACAGAGGTTGATTTTAGCACCATTGGATCTATTTCGAATTGCTTACGTGTTAGTTTTAAAAATGTCACCCTTTGTCTCCAATTAAACTAGGTTTTCTTGAAAAGTAGCCACATAAGAGACAACATATTTATTTTTGATAAGGCCTACGTAAAGTTGATTTCAACGTCGAAGGCTATTAACATCAGCCACCACAAGAATTTACATTACAATAGTGAAAAATTCTAAATTTGTTTAACAAGAAAAGTGAAATATATTGAAAACATATGAATAAAAGCCTAATTTAGAAAACTAGAGTATGACTACTTTGATAATTTATATTCCGGTAGTGTATATCAATTGATTTAGTTAAAAAATATTCAAAATTAAAGGAATTATACCTAACTACTAGTTTGACGGTGAACTAGTATAAAACTCTAAGTTTATTTATTCACGTGCTTATTTTGTTAAAGATAATTAATTCAAAAATTGCGTTTAAGAAAAAATTATAAGTTATATATATTTGAAAAAGTTTTTCAAAATTATTTCAATATTTTTTTAAAAAAAAATACACATTTCAAACCCCACTTTTTTATATTTTTCACCATGTTCAGTAGATTTCATATTCCTACTTGTTCATAATAGTTTTCATGGTCAATCTCGATTGTAATTACAATTTGATATAATACTTAGCTATCTTTTAAGAATGATGATCAAGTAGTCGACATAACTTTTGGGAGTATTTTTCTTAAGCAACTAATGAGAATTTTAGAGAAGTCCTTATAGATACACCACATTACAGATACGATAAAACTGTATATTTATTCAGTAGTTGGTGATCGCCTTTTCTAGGTATGAGAACAATAAAAGATGATTTTGATCATTTGACCAACCTTCTATTAGAGTGAAATCAATGAATGAAACTTAAGAATTCATTCTTCACCACACATCAACATTGTTTCAAAGATCTAAAGTTCACTCCATTTGATTATTGGCTCTTCAAACTATCACAATTTCATTGTGGCAATCTTAACTTTTTCTAATATTATTAGAATTATAGATAGAAATATTATTTGAGAGAAAAATATAATTGTTAACTTGATCAATTGATTGATAATAACTACAAGTGACCCTATTTACATGCATAAGTTCATATGAAAATTAAAAACATAAAAATGATAACTACCATGATTAACTTTTATCTTAACTAAGCTAAAAGCATCTCAAACGGTAGTCAAATGAGTTCGTTCGTCAGCGTGTAATCACGTAACTTTCAGTTATTAGCGAGTTCACGATTAGAGTTGTGTCACGCTGCTCTCAGGAAGAAACGATACTTTCATAATTTAATAATAATAAAATTATAACTGTTACTTTTTTTTTTATTAATTTATTACTAATAGTTAGTGGGCCATATTTAATGAACCCATGTTGAGTTCACCGTTGAAGTAAAAACGGATGAGTTGTTCCAAGATGTAGTTATATAATAAATCTCATCTAATGAATCATATATTGAATTCACATTTGGAGATGATTTAAGAGATTATCTCTCTAATATATAGACTTAACTTATCCACGTACATAAGGAAGTAGGAAAAAGAAACTTTAAAGCAGAATATTTTAGTGTCCAAAGCAAGATTCCCTAAGAAAACATTTGATGGAATTTAGCCTAAATAGTTTTAAAAGTCCTTCCCATGCCCACGACGAAAAACGAAAAGATAAACAACTTAAATTAAAACTGTTAAAAAAGGTCCCGACCATGACTCAAATTGCCAATATTGTCCCACTAATCTTCCATCCAGTCCTGGCTGGATTCATATCGACATATCCACATCATCAACCCCAACCAAACAAAATAAATTGGAAGGCCAAGGACATTCGCGTCATTTTCCAAAGGACGAGTGAGTGTCGGTCACTACTTTACGAGTCAAGTGTGATGAGTTCCAGCCAATAAAAAAATGTAAATGCCACACATTTTTTATTCTTTTTTGAACAAACAAATAGACGGTGCAGTTATTGATGCTACCATTATTAAATAAAGATAAAAATAATAAATAATGTACTGTAACATTTATAATGTTGATTTACAATTCAAAAATTTGAATTTAAATAAATTATAAATTCGTTTCTACGGTTAAGATCTTTCCGTGGTTGGTGAAACTACAAAAGATCTGCATCCCCAAAGCACTCTATTTTTCCGCGAAAAATACAACATTTCTTCTATTTGGCGGGCACGCACACAAGCAACACAGAAAAACCAATTTATAATAATAACTGAAAAATAAAACACAGAAAGAAAATCGAGCTGAAAAGACCAACGCATCAATGACCGTACAGTTCCAGAGAGAGAGAGAGAGAGAGAAAACTAAAAAAACAAGAGAAAGAAACACACTAACATAACAACAACACACGAATACTCACAAGTAAAAATAACGTGTGAAAACCCCATTTCTGTCTCTCGGGTTCTCGACGAGGAAGAAAGACGAGCTAAGCTCGCCGATCTTCTAGAACATTCTAGATCACTCAAGTAGATAACCTCTGTTCCGTTGTGAACTCTGTAAGTTGTTGTACAGGAACCTCAAAAACCCCAAACACAAATGGACTTGTACGGTCGGAGTCCCACGAGGAATGGATCGAATCCGGTAAATCAACATGAATGGCGTTCACCGGACGCTGTTCTTGGAGGTTGTTCACTTGTTACTTTTTTACTTCGTTTTTTATTTTTTTATTTTTTATGTTAGGGTTTTCTAATTAGGGTTTTGATTTTGGTGCAGAGTCGATGTGGCATTTAACGCTTGGTGGTGGTGGTGGTGGTGGTGGTGAATCTTACCCGGAGAGACACGGTGTGCCCAATTGTGTGTATTACATGAGAACTGGGTTCTGTGGATATGGTGGAAGGTGTCGTTTCAATCACCCCCGTGATCGTGCTGCGGTAACCCTTTTTGTCATTTTCATATATCTGCATTTTGCAGTAGATGCCTTTTTTGTTAGTGTTATGCTTGATTATTCGCCTATCGTGTTAAGGTTCATTCATAAACCTATGTTAGTAAGAATAAAAAATGATTTAATTTATATACACTGTCTGATGGTTTTTTCCACTGGCCAGTCAATCATAACTATCATCATTAACAACATTTGACTTTAACCATAATCTTAATCATACATATGAGTAGTTGTGATTTGTCGACACTGTAAAACATTTACATGTATATGCCAATTAATCTTGGAAAAAAAAGGATTAGAAGAATGCAATATTTCATTGGAAGTAATATAAACTTGTTAAAGGATGTGAATATATGGACTGAGTTAAATACTGTTCAGGTTGCTGCGGCAGTTAGAGCTACAGGGGACTACCCAGAACGGCTGGGGGAACCTCCATGTCAGGTATAGTGTTTTTAGAAAAATGGTATTGTTATTATATAATTCAGAAACTTAACGTGTTCACTGATTAATAAAATGGTTATACTAATTGTGGATTTCTTTTGATGAGCAGTATTATTTAAAAACTGGAACCTGTAAATTTGGCGCGTCCTGTAAATTCCACCATCCCAAAAATGGAGGTGGATATTTAAGCCAAGCTCCACTAAATATTTACGGATACCCATTACGACCGGTTTGACACCTCTCTCTCTCTTATTTCCTTGTGTAATTTTCACAGAATCGTGCCAATGTTTAAACCATGCATTTTGTTTAAACAGGGTGAGAAAGAGTGCTCCTATTATTTGAAAACGGGGCAGTGCAAATTTGGCGTAACATGTAAATTCCATCATCCTCAACCTGCTGGAACGTCAATGCCAGCATCTGCACCTCAATTTTATCAACAGGTGCAGTCTCCAACTGTTCCTCTGCCTGACCAGTATGGAGGAGCTTCCACAAGCTTGAGAGTAGCTAGACCTCCTGTGTTACCTGGTTCATATGTACAAGGGGCTTATGGTCCTGTACTTCTTTCCCCAGGGGTTGTTCCATTTCCTGGATGGAGTCCTTATTCGGTGAGAGACACATATGTGTGTATGGTGAAAAGTACTTTTCTCTCTCTTTGCTTTAGTAGTGACAATGATGCGATTTTTTAATTTTATTGTAGGCTCCTGTGAGCCCTGTGTTATCTCCTGGTGCGCAACCTGCTGTTGGGGCTACTTCTCTATATGGAGTGACTCAGTTGTCGTCGTCAACCTCAGCTTTTGCTAGACCATATACTCCTCTTCCCTCCTCTCCTGGACCTTCAAGAAGCAATCTGCAGGAAAAAGTATTTCCTGAAAGACCCGGTGAACCAGATTGCCAATACTATCTGAGAACTGGGGACTGCAAATTTGGATTAGCTTGTCGATATCATCATCCACAGGACCAGGTTGCTGCACGACCACTTCTTAGTCCCATTGGTCTTCCTTTACGCCCGGTATGAATGGTTACTCATAACTCAATTTGGTTATTTGTTGAATTGACTGTTAAGCTTTCTTTGATTTGGTTTCATTTTATGGTGCTTGAGCTTATAATTTCTGATGTCATCCATATAAATATGTAAAGAATACATGTATTCTGCTCAAGAGTCAGGACACACCATTAGTATTTTCTATGTAGTAGAAACCAAAATAGTCTAAACTAGCCGATCTTTTAGTAGCTTAGGGCCAATGTCCCTGCTCGGTGTCTAACTTGTTGCCTGGGCTGGTTTTAGTTGCATTAGGGTCTAAGTGGACATCCGTTGTCTTTGAATCAGAGATAATATTCAAATGTTTTTTGGCACAGCGTTAGAGTTGGTCCTTGGTAACATGGTTGTTAAGATTGTGATTTTCCTCATTAGGATTACACAAGCATACACTTTTGACCCCAGCTATTGATGTGTTTACTTGGTAATCCCAAATGCCCAAGTTTACATACTAACTTGGTTTGGTGGGATTGCTGTAGGATTGTCCCCAGTCCCTACACAGCAATAGATGTCCACCACTCAAATGGCGAAACTTTTCTTTTTCAGAATAACTGCAAGTTAAAGAACCCCAAGCTAAACCTCTTCATGGCTGTTTCCTCATATCAATTCTCATAATTGGGAACTTGGGAGAGAACCCACGATGTTTTTTTGCTTTGTTTCATGGGTATTTTTGCTTTCTTTTAATTTTGCGTTGTAGAAAACATTTCATGTCTTAACTAGATTATAACTTCAATTTTTGTTGTGAAACATATATCTTCATCTAGAGTTTAATTAAATGTTGGTGTTGATTTTAAGGTTATGATTATTTGTACTTTTATTATGGATCATGATATGATCAGATCACACAATTAAATTTTTTCTCTCTCCCCAATTGATCCTAGGAAGGATCTCGATTTTGACAACCTTGCTTGATTCCTTGATGGAACATGATTGGCTTTCTGTATCTATCCTGGCCTCTCACACAAAAGCTTGGTTTTGAGACATAGTATTTGTCTGTTTATTCTGAAAAATGGGGGCAACAAGGATCAAACTTATGGTCACTTGGTCATTGGATTTGAAGCCATGATACCATGTCAAGGACCAACTCTCCTAAGCTCAAGTTATTGGACGAATCCACATGATTGGAATGATATATATGTAAAAGTCTTAATGCAAAACCTGCTATTCAATCTATTTCCTTTTAAATTAACATTATATTACTTGTTGCGTTCTAAGTGTTTGTAATTCAAAAGTTCTATGTTTTAAAAATAAAATTTACTAGTTGTGACTGTTGTATATGGGTATAATATTTGAATGGTTCTCCAGCTCCGGAAACCTAAGGTCTTAGAATAACCTAATTCAGAATTGATGTTAAGCCTTTCCTGTTTCCCACTAAAAATGTCAATGTAGTTAGTGATATACACAATGTTAAAGTTGTTTTATGGTCGTTTCCATTCTTTCTTAAGTTGTGAGCTGCTTGTTTGGTGTCATATCATGGTTAAATGGATATGAGATGGAAACACATGATTAAAAGACGGGCTACAACAGAAGTGACATGAATTCATTACTTTGTAAGTAACTTTTGGCTGCAGTGAACTTCCCCCCCACACAACCCCTTCTTTCTGAGGACTTTTGATGGTACAACAAGCTATGCAGTTGTGTCTGCAACGCTTGTACATATAATGGAATTATCTGCTTTATTATGTGGATTCATGATGGAGTTGCCACATTTAGTAGATTTAGATTAATTACTGTGTAACATACATACATGTTTTTCCTTTCATTAATGATGTGTATTAGTTAACTGGCTGATTAAAGGACTTTTATTATTCATATGAACTTAATCTAATGAACTGTGAAAGCACCCATTGTTCTTGGTCACATTCTAATGTTGTGTTAGCACCTTAATTTTAGGGGGTACAGCCTTGTTCATTTTATTTGCAAAATGGGCACTGCAAGTTTGGCTCATCATGCAAGTTTGATCATCCTGTGGGGTCTATGAGATACAGTCCATCAGCATCTTCTCTTATCGACATTCCAGTTGCTCCATACCCAGTTGGGTCGTTACTGTCTAATCCGGTTCCAACATCTTCAGAGCTTGGGTCCAAAAGGGAATCCTTTTCAACCAGAATGCATTCTTCTGGAAATGGTTCTGGTACTTCCGGTGGTTTAATTTTTTCACAAGGCGGGTCTGTCTCGCTGTCTGATGTGCAACTCTCGAGGCAGAGTTCTGCTTCTACGAACGGCAGCAGAAGCAGCAGACAGAGTGGTGAGATACGTTGATCCGGCTAGTGTGAAAACTTGAAAATGACTCCACATTATCTCTAATTGAATATGATTTCATTATGCTCGATTGCTTCTGTTCATAGTCCTCTCGGTATTTTAATTTAATGGCAACTGTTCAAAGTTTCTTTTCGCCATTGAAAATTAGTCATCCAATCCTGTGTAGGCCTACACACCAGGCATTCTCTTTTATGCTCATTTCATCTGATCATATTATTATTACTATTATCATTATTATCATCTCATATAAGCTTCACACTATTATGCTTTGTTTCTTATGCCAATTATACAATGATTATGTCCAGACAGACAAGTTTCTGCTCTGTACAAAGGTAAGAGAGAGGGCTTAAATTTCAGCTGTCTCTGCTTTTGAAAAATTGATCTTCTTTTGCCATGCATTTCGTAATAAAAAATTGACGAAGTTAATCTTGGTGAAAGATACTTCATTGGATTCTGAAAGATACTTCATTGTTATACACTGAAAGCTTTGTATCATGGTTTTTCTAGAGTTTGCTTTATAAAAATAAAAATGAATGCTTTGTTATTTTTGACCATAACGAAAAGGATTCCAAGTGTCTAATCCTTATGGATTGGCAAAGGTTAAAGCCGAATATGGTGTTTACTTTCATGCATGGTGGTATGATACTAGACACTGAAATTGAAAGGAACGAGGTAGGTGTTGCTGTCAGCACCTATGCAATATTTTCAGATGTCAAGGATGCAACAGAAGCAGCTTTGGTTTTACACTGCCATTATAATTTGATAAAGAGAAAACTTAGGACAAAGCTCAACCATCAGGTTAAACTATATTTTTGACTTTGCTATGTTTGATTTCACGGTGAGAGTAGTAAAATGTAAAATTACATTGAGCTACTATGATTTTGTTAATCCTACTATGAAATCAAACATACACTTCATCTAATATTTTTATTAGCTAAGTAAGCTACTTCCTGCTGCTTGTTTCTTTTTCTTTGGCTAATTTTGTCTAAGGTAAAACTTGTAATTAGCGTGTTCACATTAAAAAACATTTTGAGACCCATTAGTCATAGCAGTCTTATTGGATGCTTTGAGTCCTAGATGTAAAGGGTGAATGGTGCACAATAGATGCTTCAGAATATGGTGACGTTTTGATCTAATTTTTTTCTTAAAAGTTTTTCCTCATGAAACACTATTTGCAAAATTCATTGTATACACGCATGCCCCCACATACACACCAATAAATCAATACTTAGATGCTTTTGCGCTTTAAGCAACTAACCAAATATATATATATATATATATATATATATATATATATATATATATATATATATATGTCAATTGAGATTTTTTTCATTTCTTTAAAAAAATAGAGATATATTTAAAAGTATATTGACAAATTGAAGTGATTATGGTAGGGGAGAATTTTAAACCCGTACTAAATATTTCTTTTATAGCAAAAAAACAATCTATTAGAATGTTATAATCTTGATAGAAACATGAAAGAGAAAAATATTTAAATTAAAAATAAATTATATATTGATAGAATTAGAAAATATTTGGATGAATACGAAGTTAATGGAGATTTAACAAACTACCAATCCAAAAATTAATCCTAACTAATTTTTACATTTAACTCAAACTAAGTTTTACATATTGCCCCAAAAATATTCAACTAAAAGTATTTTAATATTATTGAATGACTATTTTTGTTTTTGTTTTAAAGGAAATAGTAAATAGTGTAATATTTAATTCACAAAACTGTGAGGCCACATATTTGAATATAAAATGTTTAATCTAAAAATATTGACATTTGTGAATTTAATTGTTTTGACACACTATTGAAAATTTAAAATGGATTCTTGTTGATTTTATCAATTATTTTTATTTAAAAAAAGTGAGTGATAAAGTTAATGTGAAAAAAACAAGTGTGTTTTATGGTATTTTTGTTAGGAAGGTAGTATCAATAATCAACGTTGTTTAAATACTAAAATATGGGATTCAATGTGTTCCATTTTGGAATCCAATGAGAAAGAAAACCTCCCAGAAGTCACATGTGGTCTGCTTGGGTAAATAATTAATACTCTGAACTAACAAGAAAATAGTGTGGAATTTCTTTGACCAAAAAGAAAAAGGAAAATTTGTCAAATCCATGTTTTGTCAAGGTATGTGCAAGAGAATGGAAACACGTGAAGGAGACAAATGTGAGATGCTCGACCCAAAACAATGATAAAGCTAACAATTAGGCCATCAAAAATATAAAATGTCCCCTTTGAATTTATAGCCATTTGATAGTTAGTTCCTTGCACAATGCTATCTCCGTCGCTTATTATAGATTATTTTTCCACTATATTATTTTTTGAATTTTTTATTTATTCTATGGTGAAATTTATATATTCAAATATTTTTATTTTATTTTTAAGGATCGTAATGTAAGGATATAATTATATGTGGATATAATTTTCTTAACAAATGATGAAATATTAAAAAAATAAAATATTATAAACAAAAAAAATATATTATCATTAATACGGTTGAGTAAATATATTACAGAAAAAATATGTTATAATATTTAAGTGTATATCCTAGATGTAAAAATGAGAGGCATTTAGATGAACATTGTTAATTAAAATTTGATATATTTTTTTGTGTAATATATTTTTTTATTTAATGTATTTTGGTTAATTTTATTAATATAATATAATTTTTATTTTATTGTATTATTTTTTATTTATTAGACTGTAAAATAAGAGAGAATTGTTAACAAAATAAAATAAAATTATTAATATAATTTAATTTTTATTTATTTATTTAATATTTCTTTATTTGTTAAAAAAAATATTGAGCCAACACGTGGTTGCACTCCATGAAACGACCTTTTATAGGAGAAAAAAAATCTCAATATAGAGTATATAAAAAGTTTTATAAAAAAAAAAGAGAATATATTGATAAAATATCTCTTATTATAAGTATTCATTGTTTATTTTTATTTTTATTTTAACAGAGTAGTTAATGTGTTTATTTTATGCGTTAATGTTTATAAAATAACTTTTGTATTTGATATGTTAAATTTGATTTTTTATATTTCAAAATTAATATTAATAAGAAGCATGTTTGAGAAAAAAATAATAAATATATCTAATAAATTAAAAGGGTACTTATATTTATGAACAAATTTTATTTTTAAATAATAAACAGAAATCGTAGCAAGTTCCTTTTTTTACAATCATTTTGTTATCTAAATAAGTTAGTAAGTGTGATTATAATATCTAAATCTAAATGTATTGAAACCAGTACTTAGAAGTAGTAGAATGCACGATAAAAAATTCCTAGAAAGAATCTATTTTAGTTACCATATAAATTTGTCGGGTTTAATTAGTGAATACTAACAATATTTAACAGGAAGTTACAATATCGCATTTAATCTTACATCAACATTTACTTTGATATAGTATAGACAAATTCAATTAATAACTATTTTGCAGATTCAAAAATATGAGTATTACAATCATTATAATTTTGTCAAATTTATAGCCATTTTATCATTTTATTGTTTATATATATTTTTTTCGATTTTAATGAATTTACATGTGTTTTGTAAATATCATTTTTTTATGTTAAAAAATAAAATATAGCCTTAACAAAAGCAATCATATCATATTAGTCTAGTAGGTAATAATTGATGTGTTATGTTACCACGTAAGGGAATAATATATGGTTTAAATCATGAAAATAATGATCAACACTAATTACAAAATTGTGGTGGTGGGTTAAAGCTAGTCTTGGTTCCAATTTTAGCATAAAGTATTGGTTGGGCAAGTGCACGCTTGCCTTGCTGTAGAGTAGAGGAGAATCAAGTGTCACGGAAAACCCATCAATATTGTTTGCCTATACAATAAGTCACTTTTAAAATGCTAATAAGTATTTTTAGAATATTTATTAAAAAAATTAAAAATGTAATGAAATTGGTATTTTTAACTTTTTAAAAAGTTAAAAATTATTCTTTTGTATACAAATTTTTTATTTTTAATTATTTAACAAGTAATATAGGAGTCCTTGTTCAAATGTATATGAATAAACATAGACCCCTTTGGAGTCTTCTAGCAGGTCTCATCCATCCATGCAATTAGTGGTAAAATTTTAGTCCCACAATTTTGAACATGTGGGGTCACGTGTTTTCTGCACACCATGATTGTAGCCACAATCTTTCCACCATTGCACTAATTATACAATGTGAAAAGGAGAAAAACCTCTTTGCCAATTTAGCCAATATTTTTTTCATCAATTTTGGCAATTCGCACTAATACATAATTTAGGAATTATGTTCTGAAAAATATCCATGGATAACCTACACCTGATGAACACCTTTACAAAGAATGAAAAAAAGAATAAAAAAAGAAAGTAATATAATAAATATGATATTTTAGTGATATGATGAAGAAAAAAAATATAAAAAAAAAGATATTAAGACTCTACACCTTTAATTATTTATATTTTTTTTATATTAAATATAAATTTATATCGTATATATTTAAAGACTCGTTTGATAGATAAGATATGATAAATATAAGATAAAATAAAAAATATAATATAGAACTCTTTAAAGTTTTAAATATAAAAGAAAGTTATTTTAATAAAAATTAATATATTTAGTTTTATATTATTTTTTTAAGATTTTTATTTTATTTTATTTTTACAAAATAAACAAATCTAAATGCCCCTAAATAGCTTTGACACACGTTGTCCACTTTGAAGTGAGACAGGCAGCATATAATAAAAGTTATGTGCATTTAAGACTCTATTTACTATGCTGCTTGGTGCTTATAGTTCTCTAGAGTTGGAAAGGAATAATTTGCAGACTAACACAGCATTGGACCACCTGCCAACTATGCATATTTCTATAGAAGGAGAAGCTGTAAAGCATGTAATTAACTTTGGTTCAGATGATCAATTCATCCTTTTCAGACTCAAAGTTATTATAGAATGATGAAATGAATGCCACAGTCACTTAATTAATTGTATTCAATTGCTCATTATCTACCCTCCTACTCAAACCATACAATAACACAAATTGATGGCCTCATTATGACCATCATATCAATGCAATGAATCTAAGTTCATCATTGTACCAACGGTTGTCACATGAGTAATCATGATAAACATTAGTGTTCATATCATGAGTTGATATTTATTTAATACTAACATATTAGGGTGACACAAAGTGTTACTACCTATCATCAATTACTCTTTATTTAAATGAAGTGATTAGACTTAAATGATTAATGTGATTTAGTGAATGATAAATTATTAAGAAGAATTTAACTTTGAACTTTGATTGAAAAAATACTTGATCATATTTTATTTACCTCTGATAAAATTTTAAAGGGTCAATTTTCTCTAAAATAAGTGACAAAATATTTTACATTATACATGTCATGTAATAAGTTGATTTCCACTTTTGTACCATTACACATAATAGGAGTAAATATATATGCTAATACTAATTAGGTGATTAGCTTTTAATAGCCATAATTACAACTCAAAAAAGCACTGCAACCCTTCCGGATTCAAGCAATATTTAAAGACAAAAACAATGTAAAAGAAAGAGAAAAAGTCCACTTACTCACTACCTTTCACCGAAAAGTGAAAGCACACCTTGTGTTTTTTCCTTGACTTTAAATTAAATTATACACACTCATAAAGTATGTTTTTAGAATCACCTCAATCCTATACAACTGCATGAACTCATGTGACTTTCGGTTCTCTACAACTTTGCATAGATAGAGAAGCAAGAAGTGGTTCTCAACACAAATAATCTACTAAGAGAATGACACATAGTTTTCTTTTGGCTTTGATTTAATTGTTAATATTTTCATTTTATTGAAAGAGTGACAATACTTAATAAGTGGGGTGCATAGGTATCAAAATTTGCCAGGTTTTGTGGAAATGGGTGTTGTCACTGTAGGAGAATTTAAGCCTAGCATTTCAGGGAAGAGGACCTTTCGTCCTAGCTCAAGCATAAGGCATGCCACTGAATGGTAATATTCTGTTTCTCAAATGTGTCTATGTGTTTGTTGGGGAGTCATATAACATAATGTTTATAGTATAATTCTTTTTTATGTATAAGTTATTTTTATAACAAAAGATAAAATAAAATCACCGACAAATTGTTTTATACAGTATTCTGGAGAGAATTTATGTAAATAAATTGAAATAACTTATGGACGTTTAATAAATTGTTTTCATAATCTGTTCCAAATAGTCCCGCGTGTGCTTATGGATAGTGTCAATATCACATGCCTAGAAGTAGATTTTGATCTTAAGATTTGATCAAATAATTGGAATCAAGCTTATTCTTAGTGGTTTCATTTTGAAAGCAGCAGCTTAGAAACTTTTCTTTTGTCTTTTTGTGTTGCTCGTGTGTTATTTAGTTCATCTCTTTGTGTGCTTCTCATATGAACATAGTATTACGGTAAGAATTATTTCCATAAGCTACGAAAAATTATGGTTGAAAAATCAACATTTTCAGTTTCAGCCATCATGGTTGAAATTGGGAGATAAAATAAGCTATAACGTGTGCCATTGACTCTGATGTAGTTATGGTTCCGCTGCATGGTGAATGTCTAAATTCCACGTGTCTTCTATGAAAACGCCAATTAATAATAATTGTTTGCAATTATTGACATGCTTTTATAATATTAATCTCTTTTGGCCTTATAAGGCTATATATATACTGGAGTTATAAGAATTCACCGACTTTAAGAAAACATTTTGGCAGTACATAACCTTGAAATCAACATGACAATTAATACTTGTGTGGCACAAATGGTTTACCTTTCAAATCTTTAAATGTCACTCATCAAATGATTTGTATTAATGGGTTCCAGTGTTTCACTACAGTGTTATAATGTTAACCTATCCTTCAAAATTCAACTATACTTTAACTTATGTAACCATATTGTCTGAGGCATTGCTAAAGTATTTAATCAGTTGGGGCCATTCTTATCTATGTAATTAATCTTGCAAGATTATATTGTCCATTGGTTTGTGGTTTACAAAACACATATATTGATTGAACTCCATTTTGTACATATACATGCTGCAGCAAAAGACTCTTCCAAGGTTTCTAATATTATTTCATTTTTTGGTAATATGTATATATAGTTGCTTCAGTTGTTCTGCTTTTATATTGAATTTTCCATGTCTAGCATATGCAATTATTCAGCTAGATTTGTGTATTACAGGCCAATATCTGATGTCTCTAGTGATCTTACCATCGAAATAGGAGCTACAAGTTTTGCACTTCACAAGGTAACAAAAAAAAAAAATGGTTATTTTCTTATATGTTACTGCATATTCACTTTTAGAGGCAAATAAATAAATGACATTTTTCTCTATAGAATATGCCAACATACATACATGAATAATGATTGTTTATGCATGAGTAACACCTTTAGTGATAAAATCATAAAAATAATGCATTAAGTTGTTTGCAACTATTTTTCTACAGTTTCCTCTAGTTTCTAGGAGTGGAAGAATAAGGAAACTATTGTTAGAAGCAAAAGATTCTAAAGTTTCACGCATAAGTCTCCCAAGTGTAGCAGGTGGTGCAGAGGCATTTGAGCTAGCTGCAAAATTTTGTTATGGAATTAATATTGAATTCACTCTCTCCAATGTTGCTATGCTAAGATGTGTTGCTCAATTTCTAGAAATGACAGAAGATTTTGCTGAGAAAAACTTGTTGATAAGAGCTGAATCATATCTAAAAGAGACAGTGCTTCTAAACACTTCAAGCGCAATATCGGTTCTTCACCGTTGCGAAACTCTACTACCTTTTGCAGAAGAGATTAATCTTGTTAGCAGACTAATCAATTCAATTGCAAACAATGTGTGCAAAGAGCAACTTACTTCTGGTTTGCAGAAACTAGACCATAATTTCCCTTCTAAAACCATGGAACCTGAAACACCCTCAGAATGGTGGGGAAAATCTCTTAGTGTTCTTAATCTTGATTTCTTCAAAAGAGTTTTATCTGCTACCAAATCAAAGGGACTAAAACAAGACATTATCAGCAAAATTTTGATAAATTATGCACATAATTCTCTTCAAGGGATGATTGTTAGGGACCCTCAAGTAATGAAAGGAAGTTTACTTGACTTAGAATTGTTGAAGAAACAAAGAGTCATTGTTGAAACCATAACTAGTTTACTACCAACTCAATCAAGGAAAAGTCAAGTTCCAATAGCATTTCTCTCAAGTTTGTTGAAAGCTTCAATAGCAGCATCAGCATCTACTTCTTGTAGATCTGATTTGGAGAGGAGGATTGGTCTACAACTTGACCAGGCAATTCTTGAAGACATTTTGATACCAACAAGTTCATATCAAAATAACCATAATAGTACTATTTATGATACAGATTCAATTGTGAGAATTTTTTCCATTTTTCTTAACTTAGATGAAGTGGATGAGGAGGATAGCAGGTTGAGAGATGAAAGTGAAATGGTTTATGAGTTTGACAGCCCTGGATCTCCAAAACAAAGCTCAATTCTTAAGGTATCCAAATTGCTTGACAACTATCTTGCTGAAGTAGCACTAGACCCAAACTTGTTGCCATCAAAGTTCATTTCACTTGCTGAATTGCTTCCAGATCATGCACGTATTGTAAGTGATGGACTCTACAGAGCAAATGATATCTTCCTTAAGGTTAGTAGTTAGTGGCTTTTCAAACAAATCATCAATTTAGTCCCTCAAACTATAATAGTCAAACAATTTGATCTCTAAAGTAACCAAATTGTCGGTTACATTAGTCTCTGTTCGACAATTTCAAAGACTAAATTGACCAACTCAAAATAAGTAACATGGTGGAGAATTTCCAATTTCAAAGACTACTTTGAAATGTTAACAATTTTTCGATTAAACTGATTTCAGGACAATTTAGGTGATTGACTCGTTACTTTCTTTGTATTACTATCACTGTGTAGCAAATCTTAGTCTCATTGAAAGTGTATTACTATAGTTGTTTTTTAATAGACAAATGTTAATTGTTAGTATGTTATGTTAGTAGTCAGAGTTTGAATCTTGAACCTCATTCTCAAACTCTTTTGAGTGTCTCAACTCAACCACTTGAGCTGAGCTAGGCGTGAGGGGCGTATTACTATTGTTGTTAGTTCTATAGTTATCAGTTAGTTAATATTCTACTTATGTCACATATATAGGTTCATCCAAACATAAAGGACTCAGAGAGGTACCGGCTATGCAAAACCATTGATTGCCAAAAACTGTCACAAGAAGCATGCAGCCATGCAGCACAAAATGAGAGGCTACCAGTTCAAATGGCAGTACAAGTACTTTACTTTGAGCAAATAAGGCTTAGAAATGCTATGAATGGAGGACACAATCATTTATTGTTTGGGGGTGGTGGTGGACTTAATGGTCAATTCCCTCAACGTTCAGGTAGTGGTGCAGGAAGTGGAGCAATTTCACCTAGAGATAACTATGCATCAGTTAGAAGGGAGAACCGAGAGCTTAAACTTGAAGTTACAAGAATGAGAATGAGACTCACTGATTTGGAAAAAGATCATGTTTCTATGAAACAAGAGCTTGTAAAGTCTCATCCTGCTAACAAGATCTTTAAATCATTCACCAAAAAACTAAGCAAGCTCAATGCATTGTTTAAGATGAATGGTATTAAGCTAAATGGTGTTAGTTCCGAGAGTCGGTTCCCTTTTCCAAAGAGAAGGCGTCACTCAGTTTCTTGACTACAAAAAAATGTGTAACATAGTAGCACCGATAAGGTGCATTGATCCAACACAATACATGAGGTTGCATTCAATTATTTTATTTTCTCAATGTATAGTATATATGATATGATGCACAGTGTGATTGTGTTTATTTTTGAGTACTGCTGATGGGTTGTTTTGTTTGGTAATGGTACCATTACAACTTTTTTGGTTGCTTTTTTTTTTTTGGTTGCTTTTTTTTTTTTTATATATCATTATTAACATACCAGTAGTCTATCTAGATAAAACGTACTGTGAAAAGAAAGTGCCATAAAAGACCAAGTGTAAAAAATACCAAAGCATGAACACGAAATCGACTTCACTGGGGATCGAACCCAGAATCTCTGGTTCCGTAGACCAGCGCCTTATCCATTGGGCCATGAAGTCATTTGTTAAATATTGGCAACTTCTAATATTTAAATTTGAATTGTCTTTTAAACGTACGGTGTCGTTCTTTTTCAAATTAATACACATTTATTGTTTTTCCAAATAAATTCCTAATTAAAACTACTAAATGTCATCTAATATGGGAAAGTCAAAGTAAATTATATTGTGATATGTTATTGTAATTTTTCTTACAATGTCATCGAATATAAGTGATTTTAGAAGTATTAAATTCAAACATTTTTTATTAATTAAAAATTTTAAAACTCTTTAAAATAATATAGATCTGTTATTGAATGTAATATATATATATATTTTAAAATTAATGATTTGAAATGAACATATTATTACAAATACTTTTTTTTAAACAGCTAAATAAATAAAAGAAAGATTACAAAATATTAAAGATTCAAAATGACGTTACAAAAATAACGAAAACAACGCTTTGCTTTAATCCACTTCTAGAAAATTCACATAATCTTTTCAAGCATCATAAAACTATTCAACTCAAAATAATTAAAAATAATATAATTGCATGTGAGCATTCCAAATAGTCCACACACGCCAAAATGATTAAAAATAACAGAATTGTCACAAATCCTTTTATCTCCCCCACCCAGACCACTAAACTGGTGCGCAATGTATAAGTACTTATTAACTAGTTTAATAGAAGCATGTACTTTTTTCCCCACAATTCTTATACATGTTTTGTTAATTAGGTTGGGAGATGAGAATGATGATAAGCCAAGATTTGATGAAGCAAAGTAGATGGATTTCGTTGAGCGAGAAAACTTCTAACTAAGTGAGTTCAAGACAATGAGTTTTCTAAATCTTGCGAAGTTAATCTCGCTAAGATAGTTGTAATCTCGTTTAGCGAAATTAAAGGCTATTTGACAGTTGGAATGTACTTCATCATGAAAAATACTCACTGGTTAAGTGAATTAGATATTCATTGAGTTGAATGTTACTTATCAAAAGATTATTTAAAGTTGAAACATCTAACATTTGAAGAGATTATTGTTACTGAGGCAGAGAGAGAATACGAAATTGAGAGAAACTATTGGAGAAAACTTGGAAATAATCATTGAAGACCAATTTCTCTTCTTTTCATATGGATCTTGTAAAGCTACCATGACAATGAGTAGCTAAACCTCTCTTTGATGGGATTAGATGTAATCGGTCATACTATTTTGTATCTCTTTTGATTATATATATATATAATATTCTAATTACTCGTTAATATCAATGTTTATCCTTTATGACTTGATAATTTATAATTTGATATTTAATTTGAATTTTTATTGAAATATACTCTTTAGATCTTGATTTAGGATAAACATATATTGAATTTAAAACTCTAGGAATATATTTAGGTTTAATAGTCTCAAACTATCAATTATTAACGCGACCGTCTTGGTTAAAAAGACGAGGAGTCTTCATTTAACCAAGACAATTGATCTCTCATCGTTATTAATGAATTAATAATGCGCGAATAACGACAATGATGACGTTGATGTTAACATGAAAATGTGTATGATTAGTATGATACATGAGAAATTGATTGATGAAATGTAATCCGATCAATTTAATCTCACAGTTAAATTTACATTACTTTTGTTGTTTTTCTTTATCTACTTGAATTAATGAACAAAACTCTTATATTTCTTCATTTAAAACCATAATATTGTTAAACGACTAGATATCACATAAGTCTTTGTGGATACGATAGCTCATATACTGACTTTTGATACTTCATCACTATGCACCATATTCTTCCCAGAAACATTTTTATTCACAACTAAGTTAAAAAGACGACTAAATTCATTCCTCAACAAACCCGTTCTACCCACAAATCCAAC
Source organism: Cicer arietinum (assembly GCF_000331145.2). Lineage (NCBI taxonomy): Eukaryota > Viridiplantae > Streptophyta > Magnoliopsida > Fabales > Fabaceae > Cicer > Cicer arietinum. The sequence goes on from NC_021163.2 coordinate 7,825,822, forward strand.
AAAAAAAAAGGTACCCCTCCATTCCCCACAACTTTCACAACATGCTCATCTCCTATTCTCTCCTTACTCCTTCCAAAATAGAAAAAATATCTTCCACTAAACCTAGTCATTCTTAAAACCACCACAAACCTTTCCATTTACACACTCATATGTATGCAATAACTTTATATCACAAGCCTCTATGTCATATTTTAAACGCAACACCATTTACGTAACAACTCTAAATAAAAAGCCTTTAAATTTCTCACACCTAGCTCACCTTTAAAAGATGTAGTGTATTTTTTTAATTAATATTTTTTGTAATTATTTTATAAATTATTTTTATTATAAAAAAGTTGTAAGAGACATTAGGGTGATCGTGATCACCCCATGTCCCTACAAAACTCTGTCTCTGCCAAAAGCTATCTTTATTCTCTTTTTCTCTTTCGGCACGAAACCACCCCAACCATCAAAGTACATCGACCTCCAAGTCTATTTAACAAATCACGGTAGCCTCCAAAAATAGTCCAACACTTTATTACCCTAATTAATTATATGTATAGAAACAATTTGGATTCGAATAACAGTACAAAAATATATTAATAATTATCGGATAAGAAAGAAACGCAAGATAAGAATGATAATTAATAATAGAAATTAGTTTGAATTTAAATAACATAATAATTAGGTACAGAAAATGTGTTTGCACTAGTAATTTGTACTCCAACGATAAATTAAGAGAGAAAAAAAGATATTACTTTTATGAATAGAGCAAAGTATGAGAATAGGAGTGAAAAGAAGTTTAGCATATGTGTTTAGTTTGAAGATTGAAAACGCTAGTAGCAATTGTGCTATGGATTCCTCTACACCTTATCTTACGATTTTTCACATGCAAATTGATGAATATATCAACAAGCTAAGCTCTGCTATTGACTCCTCCACAATGATGCCAACGTGACAAATTATAAAAGTAAACAATTCTTAAATTTTAGGTTTTGGAAAATACACATGTGAAAACTAACCTGAATACACACATTATATATGAGGTTTGCGTTTGATAATATACATGCATTCTATATATATGGCTATTTTAGGCTTGATTAAGAAGAGTGCAATTCTAAAGCAGTAAAATAAAGAAGAATAGAAGAGTACAAATGTAGAGAAGAAGAAGAAGCTCTAATACTAAACTCTCACATGATTTGTAATGCATGCATATCTATTTATCTATTGGACCCCAAATAAAAATAGCTTTAGCACTTAAAAGCAATGGAGCAAGCTTGTTTTGGACATTTAGTCTTATAACTTGATCAACACCACCTATAAATTGTTGTCCAATAAACACTGCTGGCACACTTGGTCTACAACCAAGCTGAATCAGTGCCCTCTCTATTTGCTCACAATTTACCATTTTGTCCACCTCAATAACTGTTATTTTGGCACCAAAGCTGCTTATCAGAGCCTTCACAGAATGCCCCATGCAACAACTGCTCTTGCTGAATATCACCACTGGCTTATCAGCTGTCAATGCTGCTAATATATCCATAATTGCTACAAAGTTATTCAAATATTTTGAGTAATAGTTTTTTGCTAGCTCTTAATTTATAGGATGATTTTAGTTACTTGAAGAATTTTCTTTGCTATCATGAAATATTGAGCTCATGAGATGGTCTATATTTATATTGTAGCTGCTTCAGTTTTTTTTGTTTAGAATTACATCTAAAACAGAGTAAATGTTTAAAAAGTTGTGTCATTGGTGGATTCCTAATATTCTCTTTGTCATTGCTTGATAGTAACAATCAATATGCTTTTACATAATGAATGAATGAATAACTTATGGGTTGGTTCTTCGTTGAATCCAACCCAATATCTTGGCTATGTTAAACTTGATTGGCTCTGTAGTTGCAATTGCCAATTTTTGCATGGAATAAATGTTACTATATATATATTAAGCTTTTTGTTAGGGTTAATTACGTATCGGTAGGGTATGGGATTTGGGTACGGCCGTTAAAATGTGCTAGTTCGAATGGGCTGATCTAAAAAGCCTAATAAAATATAGTATTTGAACTCTAAAATTTCAAGTTTGAATTTTAATAGGATTTCTTAACCCGACCCTGAAAAACCCGTACCCAAATCTAAAACTAAAACTAAAACAACAAAAATATGGAAGCACAAAATCAAAACTCATACTAAACAAATTTAAGACTACTCTAACTTGAGAGTTGTAATGCTCTGCCTTTAGAAAAAACTTCCTATGTTTTTTAAATTTATATATATGATTTATATATAACCATAATAAACTCATCATCATGTTGGGAAAAAAGACAAAAAAGTTTACAATAAAGCTCAAAGTTTTATACAAAAGATTTATCAAGGCACCTTTTATCTTATACAAAAGTTTAATAAAGCTCAAAGTCTATTTTACAGATAATTTAAAACACAAAAATAACAACAAATTTTCATCAATAACTTAACGATGCTTTATATAGTATAACTTAAAAATGGCATTAGATAGCCATAATGTTAAACGGAATTATATTTGTTACTTGTTAGCTTAATGTTATACTTGTTAGCTCATCTATACAATGTCATCAAATTGGTGTCATTATTTCATGGAAGTATTTGTGAATGAGAATACTGAAAGCAAGAAATGATTCCTTTGCTATTTAGTTCCACTTCGAAAAGAAAAAGAGAGAGTTTATCATCATAATTTAGATTTGCAACCAATCGGATATTATATTACCTTTCTTTATGAAGCAATCCATTACTAGGTTACAATAAAATCACATTGTAATATGTAGACATTATTCTTGATTCGTAACAGAATTTTCCACGTGGCTGCAGCTTGGAAAATCAACCCTGTGGCTCATTGTCCAAAATATGTGGCTTAATAATAAGTTTCAAATATTAGATACCATTAATTAGTTGTTAGTTAAATTAATTAATTAATTAATTAATTAATTGTTCTTATTGACTATATAAACTTTATTTTAGTTCATGTAACAATAATTATTTTATTACTCAATATATTTTTATTTATTTTTCTTTCATCTATAATTTTTATTAAAAAATTGTAATACTAAAAACATGAATAAATGACTATAAAATAAAGCAAAGGGTCACTTAGATCCTGATAATGTTGTCATTTTAACTATAGAAGTGATTATCTGCGTACTATATATGGTGGGTTTTTTTTTTCCACTACTCTTTATTTGAAAAAAGATTTTGAAATTGTTTCCTTTTCAAAACTATATATTAAAATTTTATAATAATAAGTCGCTTTTATAAATGACGATTTTTTTAAAAAAGTCTGAATTTGTAAAGGCGACTTCTTTAAGATAATTTAAAGAAAAAAAAAATTTGTTTCAAATTAACAATATATATATATATATATATATATATATATATATATATATATATATATATATATATAATTTATATATAAAAAAAAAAAAT
>NC_021163.2:7829536-7831223 GCF_000331145.2 Cicer arietinum
TATATATATATATATATAATTCATTCATAAAAAACAACAATACAAATTTTAAATAACTTAGATTGGCTATAGTAGTCTGCAACATTTGGACAATGATTTCAAGTATGATCAGTTAATCGACATAGTCAGCATCAATTTCTTGATGTACTAAGGCGTCGTCAAAATCCCGTATATGTGAAAAAACATCGACAATGTGGTATTGAAGGTCGCCTTCGTCATTAATTTTATTGTAGTTTTATAAAATTTGTGATGTTTTTTATGAATAAATTATATATATAAAATGTCAAGAAAATAGAGACTATATCCGTAGTCATATTCAAAAATATTGTACAAATGCTACAAACAACTCTTGTCAAACTACAAAATTTAAAATTTGTGTTGTTGTTTTTTATGAATGAATTATATATATATATATATTATTTTTATTTTGAAACAAAAATTAAAATGTTTTTTTTTTTAAATTCTCTTAAGGAAGTTGTATATGTAAATTCAAATAAGTCCCTATTTATATATACGACTTATAATTAAGAAAAAAAATATTTTAGTATATAACTTTTTTAAAAAATATTTTAATAATTTTTTTCAAAATTAGGTTATTGAAAGAAAAAAAAACCTATATAGTGACTTAAAAGTGCATAAGCATCAAATCGAGACATAATCTTTCCTTTTCTCAGGAAATATTTTAGACTATATATGCTCGGCAATTGGCAATACAGAATAAATGTGTATGTCGCGAAAATTAAGTTAGGAGCCGGTTAGTGTTGGAAGGAAAAGTCACGTTGATTTTTATTTTATTTTATGACTATTGCTAATTAATTTATGACATTCTATAAAGTACTAGCACATTGTTGATTCCGACTTTGCAATTTAAGGGGATGAGTTTTAGTGCCACGAAATTCTTTTATTTTTATTTTTATTGAAGTTAACATAATTAACAATTCCTATTAAATACAGAAAAAATGTTTTCTATCCGTATTCAAAACAAAATATTGAATAGGTGAACAATTTGAAAGAGAATCACTTGGGCACTTGCTGAAATAAAAAAATAAGAATTTAAAGTAAATGTTTCAATAAACGGCAGGTAAAACAAAAATCACAGTAACACTGTTATTTTATAGAAACCGTAAAATATAATTTTTGCTAAAATCATAATCAATTTTATCAATTTCACCTTTAATATAAACATGCAGTAAGAATATTAATAATTGAAGCCAAGTTCGACACTGTTACAAAGTAAACAAAGACCATTCTGAAAAGGAAAGTGCAGATATGGCTATTGTACCCCCCCTTTAAACCTATACCCCCCAACATAAAATTTTTGTTGTAAAATACTCAAAATAACCCTAAAAAAAACAGTAAAAGTCAAAATAAGAAAAAATTCAAACACTTTACCCCCACATTGAAAAATCCGGAAAAGTAAGTTTTCGGAAAATTTAGTTTTTACCGGAAATTTCAAGAGGATTGAAATTTCCGGTATTTCAAAATACATACCGGAAATTTCAAAAACGAAATATCCGGGAGGCAAACCGGAAATTTGAAAAATCCGGTAGTTGTAAATTCCCGGAAATTTCGTTTTTGAAATTTCCGGTATGTATTTTGAACTACCGGAAATTTCGTTTTTGAAATTTCCGGTATGTATATCGGAAATTTCAAGAGGATTGAACTCTTGAAATTTCCGGTAAAAACT
>NC_021163.2:7835872-7849846 GCF_000331145.2 Cicer arietinum
AAAAAAAAAATTTAAGTACCGGATTTTTGAAATTTCCGGGTTAACTACCGGAAATTTCAAAAAACCAAATTTCCGGTGAACAAAAAATGACTACCGGATTTTTCAAATTCAAATTACATTCCGGAAATCTCAAAAATCCGGTATTCAAATTACAACTACCGGAAATTTCATTTTTCAAATTTCCGGTAACAATTATAACTACCGGAAATTTCGATGCAACTTACCGGAAATTTCAGCAAGGTCAGATTTTTGGGTAATTTTTTTTAACTGCTCGTAAATGAATTTTTTAAGGATAAAATTGGATTTTCAACAATTTGGGGGGTATAAGTTTAAATGGGGGGTACAATAGCCAATACTCAGGAAAGTGAACTGAACTAAAGAAAGGTCTCCCCAAGAGCCCATAATCTAAAGCCTGCCAAATTCTAAGGCACATGGCAAATGGATGAAACCCAACATAAATTATGAGGTTTAAATAATACAATTTTAATTTCTTACTACCATCAATGATCCATTTATTTTAAAATCAGATTTAGATCTATCTCTTAGATTTTTAAACTAAAAAAATATAATTTAATAAATTTGAAATGAAGTAATATACAATTTTATAATATAAATCATCTAGATACATTAATTATTTATATGTTACGAATTAAATCATAAAAATGAACAATTTCAAAAATTAAAACTGAATTTTTTTAAAAGTTTAATTATAATTTTATTGATATTAATCATTAACCATCATAATTGTATTATATATCATGTCGTTTAAAATATGTTACATAATTATTTTTCAGTTAAAAAATTTAAATAAAAAATAAAATAATTGAATTTAAAAATAAAAAAATTAATTTTAAAAATTAATAAAAATAAAGATACCAAATTAAATTGCACTTAACCTTCAATATATTTGTACTTGAAAAGAACAAAATAGGGGAATCTTTTTCCACCTCCACGTGCACTTTTGAAGTATACTTCTAGAAAAACATAGTTTGATTTTCCTCCGAAACCATACTTCACTACAAAACCACAGTTTTCTCTCATCCAAAATTATACTTTTGCATGTGTAATTTCTTAGAGAGATATTGAGATAAAAGTAGTTTTTAAATAGTATCTATAACTATATATAGTTTTTAAAAAATTTACCAACTTAGATTAGTTTGTGACTTTGACATCAACGACCTACCTACCTTTAGTTTGAACTGTTTTTAGAAAAAACTTAAGCAAAGTTATGGATTTTTTTGTTTTTAATAAAGCCTCTTTAGTTTGAACTTTTTTTAATGGTCATTATCATTGTTATAATTTTTGTATGGACTCATATATAAATAAAGTCACTTATATTCATTGTCGAACAATTGATCAAGTTAACAATAATATTTATTTATTTATTAATTTTCTATACTTTTTCACACATGTGATTTCTATCTTGTAATAGAGTTATATGTTGTATTGGAAGGAAGATTTAAATATGTTGTATTGGGATGAATTTCTCTATTAGACTCCATCCAAAAAAAAAAAAAAAAATATATTGACTATGTTATTATTTATTACTAGATATAAAGAAGCTAGCTAGACTTCAAATGAAAAGACTTCTTGAACTATATAAGCTAGCTTCAAATCCATATAGCTCTTGCATTCATGAGCATTGGAACTAACTCATTCCTCAAATGGAGGGATATGATTTTTTTAGAATCACCAATGAATTGTTGACCAATAAACACAGCTGGCACACTTGGTTGACACAATTGAAGCAGAGCCCTTTCAATCTGTGGTCCATTTGTTATCACATCAAGTTCATAAACAATTGGATTTGCTCCAAAGCTTCTAATCAGTGACATGATTGAGTGGCTCACACAACATGTGCTCTTGCTGAATATCACCACAGCTTTATCACTCACTATCCTTGTGATCATTTCCATGATTAATTAATGTTGCTATATGGAGGAGCTAGCTTTCGAATATTTTAATTTGAGTAATATATTGGCTCTGTTAAAGGGATATATATAGGTTGATTCATAGTGATGGTGATTAAACTGTTGGTATGAGATGTCATAATAATAGGAAAAGAATAAGATCTTAAGAGAAAATTTCAGAGGATTCTAGACACTGTTCTGCATGTGTTCTATTTCATATAACTAGTTGCATAATTGTACATGTTGATGTAAATCGAATGAATCCATGATTTTATTCAAGATAAGATTCTTGGTCGTACATAAGGCATTTTTTAGTTACATATATATTACCATCATAATATATATGGTTAATGGTTTGCATTCAAATAACAGAGAAGTACATGTACATGGTAGAAAACTTTAGTTGATCTAAATGTTTTTCAACTCCATATGTATGGTATAACATTAATTCCACTATCATGATGTATTTTATAATGTGACAAATTTAAATTAAGAAACAATTATAAGCAATATCTTAATTAAGGACCTTCTTAATAATTACATGCTCAAAAACATGAATTTAGTACCCTCATGCATTATATAACAAAATATAAAGATCATAATTAAGATAATAGCTAAAAGAGGTAAGGAAGAGATGAAACAAAATACGGATAAAAGGGGTAGAATATGTCAATTACACTAATCAGAAATTAAACATATGTGGCACAACATATGGTCGGTGATCATAACAAATTAATTTAACATTTTTCCAGATGCTAAATAAAATTCCCTGTACTATTTTTTATTTATAATATATGTGGCACAACATATGGTCGGTGATGATAATAACACAATGGGAAAATCAATATATATGTCGGTGGACTCTGTAAGAGGAATCTGAGTATTGAATATTTTTCAAGTGAATACTTCAAGTTATTTAAAATGTCACTGGTGAATCTAAATATGCAATCTATCAGATGTTGGTTCATTGTTGTAATACAGTGTCACCAAGCTTATACAAAGTACAAACCAATGAATTATTTATAGTCCAGTAAGTTTTGAATGGGATCAAATATATGGGTTGAGCCGATTCGGCCTTATTTCAAACATATAACTAGCGTAAGAAAATTATATTTCGTACCCTCACTTTCACTTCCTACACTACACTTTTTCAAAAGTCTAATTTTAGTCTTATTATTTTTACTTTATTGTATTGAAAATATTTTAATTTGATTTTTACCAAACAAAATTTTTATTTTCCAAATTTTCGTAGAGAAAAAGCTCGTTTTCAAAAATTATGATAGGCAAAAATAGAATTGAGAAAAATTTAGTTATCAAATTTTTAATTTTTTAATTTTTTGATAGACAAAAAAATCAATTTCAAATTTTTTGATAGACAAAACAAAAAATTGATGAAATTTTAGATATATAAAAAAATAGTTGAATTAATTAAAATGTCTCTCTTTAATTATTGTTATAGACATAATTATTTTTATTAAAATTAATTTTTAATGTTAGTTTTTTCTTACTATATTTTTTTAATGATGGTTGATAGGAACTAAATTGTAATGGTTTATTATTTTCAGAATTGAAATTTTTTTTTACATTTCTTGAGGACTAAATTTTTAACGATTTTTCTAATATATTAAAATAGATCTTTCCTCTAATATTTATCATTCAAAAAATAAAAAATATGAATTCCTTTTCCATTTCACTCAACTAACCAAACAAGATTCAATTTATCTTACCATATTCTTAAAACGTATAACTTCCACTATGTTAATCTATTTGTCAAGTTGTCATTATATTCCTTTTGGAAGACGATTGATTCAAAAAATATGATTACATTAGATACTCGACGGTCTTTATCTACTCATAGATATATACTTGTACTTAGAGATGTTATTCTCAACTACAAAAGAGATTTTATTTTCAATTTTATGTAGAGATGTTATTTTCAAGGAAGTAAATATTTTCTTGTAAATCAATATTTTAGTCATTAAAGTTATAATAATTGTATAATTTATTTAATCAAACTTAAAAAATAAAAAATTTGTCCCTAACATTGACCAAAACTTTAAAAGTTCTATGTTTGCCATGATGCAACGTAAATTAATCAAAAAAGTATTTAGAGATGTTTCTACGATGAAAAATTTAAAATAATCGAGTTTCAATAGTTCACCGGGATCTAAACATATCAAAGACCGACAATAATACTTACAATTTATCTATCAATGAAGCATTTATTTTCCAACAAGAGTTGAACTAACTCTTTTTATGGAATATGAGTCAATTGTTGGAATTAATACGAGTCAACATGCTATATATATTAATATCATAATCATATTAGTGCGGAAGTAAAATAAACACATTTGCGTATATTCAAACATATAAGATATATGTAGATAATAAAAATATATAACTTAATTTATTGTAAAAGGTTCTTCCAAAACAATACAAAAACATAGAGAAAAAAGATGGACAATGAGTTGTTCTCATTATGTCCTAAATACTTTTTAAATTGGGGGAGAAAATGTGGTATATCTTATATTTGATATATTGCAATATAGACTATATATATAAGGTGATAATCAATTATAATTCTCAATAATATTTCAAAATAGATCACTGTGACATCCAATATAAAGTCCATATCAATTAATTAATCAACATACATAATTGATAAATAACTAATATCATTAATCTAAATATATAAAACCAAATAATGATATTAAAATATAATTAAATTAAATATTTAATAAAATATTCCAATATCAACTATTTATCAACTCAACTAATATTTGTCGGCAAATTTGAATGATTAAATTAGAGTCCCCGACAAATTTGAGAAACAATTTCTCCAAATTTTAAAATAGTGTAAACTAACATTTACATAAACTTTATGATATTTTTCAAATTTCAGTTTATCTTATGAACTGAAATTATGCTACTTATTTTTTTGAATTAATCCTATCCAAACATATGTTTGGAAAGTAAGCATCAAATATGAAAGTGCCATGTGTCATATTCATGATTTCAATTTAGTAAATTGACTTGAATAACAATTTTAAACACCTAATGTATTACCTTTTACATGGTTAAAGTAGTTCAATGAAAGGCGAATGGATATTTCAAAATTGAATAAATCATTAACAATCAACTAAGTATTTTTAAGGCTTAATTATATTTTGTTTTCTTTATTTTTATCAATTCATGAAATTAACTATTCTATTTTTAAAGTCAACAATTTTAACGACATGACATACGATTTCATGATGTAGATTTATATAGATGTATTAATTATTCATGTATTATTAATTAAATTATAAAATGAAAAAATATTAAGTGGAAAATTAAGTGTTTAGAGGATTTTATAGATGTTAATTATTCTATATCATTGTATCATATGTCACGTTATTTAAAGCATGTCAAATCATCATTTTTTAATTAAAAAAAATTAAAATGAAAGACTAAAATTGTTAAATTTTAAAATAAAGGGATTAATTTCGTGAATTAATAAAAATAAGAAACTAAAATTGCAATTCAACCTATTTTCAACTACAAATTTAAATTTTATTAGTTAAATGTAATTTTATGTGTTCAAACTACTTGTAAATTTGAACACTTAGAAAATTGTGATTAATCATATAAAATTCAAAATTATTGAAGTTTAATTAATGTTAACGAATAGTGACATATGATATTTAAACTAAATCTAATAGTTTATATCTTTAAAATTTAAATCAATTAATAAATATTAATATTATTAAATTGTACTATGCAAACTTCTTTATGATTCCATCTCCTGACAAAAAAAATATAACACTTTACTAACCACATGGATGAACTCCAATAATCACATTAAAAATTGTCAAATTTAGATATCCTAAATTGATATTCAAATAACATTTTCTATTTTGATTTCCCCTCAATATAATCCCCCAACTTTTGAAGCAAACAGCCAAACACGGCGCCCTTGGGTTGGAATTAATAAATAATGACAAATTAATATTTATGATAAAAGGAAAAAAGAATATTGAGAGTATTTTAATCATTCAAAGTGATATCACCAAAATCAACTTGAAGTAGCAAGGAGCCATACGATAACAACGAGGGTAGGATTTAAATCTATTGAATATGGAACAAGGATTCTCTCAAAGTAAACATGATCAATGAGAACATTCAGCCAAGGAATTTATATCCTAAAAGTTGAAATCATTGATTAAATCAAGCATTTTAAATAGAATTACGATTTTAATAAGATCATTTTTTGCAACAAGATAAAATCTTTATTTTTGTAGCAACCAAACATATCTACAAAATTTAAAAGTCTTAGAGATTTTTTACAAAAGTAAAGTTAATTTATTTCATTCAAATAATTGGTTCAATACAAGATGGAATAATTGGTGAACGACTCTATTTGTTTGTCTTTGAATAAAATTTATCCTACAGTTTGATGTAGTCGACAAATTAATTATCCTCAAGTCTTAGAGATAATATATATTACATCGATCTATACATATGAATATATATTTTAAAAAAAGTTAAATAAATTTAATCCCTCTCTAAATATTTTAACTTTTGTTTTAATCCTTTAAAAAATTTCTTCGAGTAAGGGTCCTCAAATTATTTTTTTGTCGCCAAATGTGTCCTCGCCGTTAAAGTAAGTTAAATGTGACATTGTAAGAGAGAAAAAAAAATGAAAGATGATATATTTATAAGACTGATTTTTTATTTATTTAAATTTATCGTTAATTTAAATTATCTTATTAACAATTTGATCCTTTCTTATCAATCATAAAAATGATTTATTTTTTAATAACTATATAAAATTTATAACTTCTATTATTTTATAGATAAAAGTGGACCGACACAAATTAGAGCCAAACAATGATTTAAATAAGGCATCGTGTATATATATATATATATATATATATTGTGAGGTGATCTCAATCGCGATAGAACATTGATATTGCTTGCCTAAATCTCAATTGTGGACTTTTTTTGTTTTCAAAATCCCTTGTGTCTAGGGTATACTAGTACTTTAGAATCCTTTCTATACCCCTAGGGGCCATATTATATGCACATAAGAATAGGATTGTCGACCTTGGCACTGTTTTGTATTCCATGAATCTGATGCTATGACCAAAGTGAGAAAGTGGAATTGAATTGGATTAACACTTATCTTTTTTCCACATCATCCCCCTAGAATCAAAGAGAACCAAACACAACATGTTACCGAAGAAGCTAAGAGATAATAAGAATACATCTTTGAATCAATTAATCAATATCACTTTCTTTTTCTTTAGTGTTTTTCATTTATTTATATCTTATTTTTATTGGTAACATATTTGACTGACAAATTAATGAGTATATTAAATATGTGATCATGAATTCGATTTTTGATTGATATATATAAAAAAATAAATCCTTAAATAAATATTGGTAGTTGAAAACATTAATAGTTGGAAAGATACCTTTGACAAAAAAAATATAATGTGGTATAGGGTAAGCTTTGGCATGCCCTTGATGTATGGGTGCCTTGTGAATAGTCAAGACATATTATATGTATGACACTTGGAACTCTTTGTTGGCCTCTGACTTTTGCATTTGCATATATAACAATGCTAATTCTAATTGGATTGGATATAAAATTCCATATTCTTTTAACATCTTGAATTGACAACGCAACATTGTTTTGTGCCATGTATCTTAGAGAAGTTTGCATAAATCAACATTATTAGAATAATATGATATTGATGCTGTGAACCAAGGCCGAAAGAGTATTTTCGGTTATTAATTAATTCCATTATATAATATTATTCTTATTCCTTTTATTGATTGCTCTCAAAGCCACTCCAAGTGATTTCAATTATATCACTTAAACAGTAATGTGATGCTTAGATGCTTGTTCTTCTTCAATCTTCATATTCATAGTCACCAAAGGATCAGGGGAATTTCCGTTATCCAAACAAAATATCTTGAGGAACTTTTTTTAATTTTATTTCCTATCCATTTTAAGTATATAGTAGTAATTAATTTGTATTCTCCTTTTTCTAGAATATACAAATTTAATGCAATCCACTATCTTAACCAACCACTATAAATAAGAGTTCATGAAATCTCAAATTCCACCAAGAAAAAACAAAACAAAATCAATTACACATACAATTCTAGCATCTTAATTATTGAAGTATTAGTTATGGATAGAGTGAAGGATTTGGCATCAAAGAAAGCTGCAGTTATATTCACAAAGAGTTCATGCTACATGTGTCACAGCATAACACAACTTTTTTATGAGCTTGGAGCAAGCCCTGCAGTGCATGAGCTTGACAATGATGTCTATGGTAGGGAAATGGAAAGGGCTTTGAGGAGTCTTGGATGTAACCCTTCAGTTCCAGCTGTCTTCATTGGAGGAAAATTTGTAGGCTCATCAAAGGATGTTATATCTCTTCATGTTGATGGATCTCTCAAACAAATGCTTATGGCTGCTAGAGCCATTTGGTTCTAGCAATAATTAACTAGTAACACTCCAAAGTTGAAGGAGCTTTTATATGCTACTTTGGAGATAATTAATGTTATGTTAAGGGCACCCCTTCTTTTTGTTGAGTGTCCTCTTGTTTTTGTTTTGTTTGTAAACGAAGTGACCAACACTATCTAAAACTCTTATACACAACTGCGAGGTTCTGAATTTGAACCCGAGTGAAGATGTACAACTTAACACATTTACCATTTAAAGTAAATTTAATGGTCAATGTTCTATTTAATTTTAAAAGTCAAGTGTATTTAAAAATAATTTTGCTTTTTGTAATTTTTAAAAAATTCCAGTGTACTACACCTTACTATTGATAACATGGGTGAAAAACATTTCTCTTTTTGTTAATGCAACTTTAAACTTTTTGAGATATATTATATATTTTTTTGTTGTGATTTACTTAGAAGGAAACATATTTTAATTTTTAGATTCGATACTCTATTTTTAGTGTAGTTGGTTGTAGACTTTTAAATTAAAACAGAGAAATTGATTTCTTTTAATCTAACAATCTACTATTGACTCTACTATAAAATAAATTGTATAACTCTAATTTGATTAGTTTCACTCTTTATCCTTTGCATGATATAATTCCCCCACTTCCCATGGGATAATAAATATTCAATTAAATTGATTACAAGCAGAATATCACCTTTTGCATTAACAACAGAAGTTTTCCATTAAAATCTTAACTACCCCACTTAGTGTGTGCTTGATTCTCTATTTGCATATGTTCTAATGCCTGTAATCAGCAAAAACATTAATATGCATTTTACCATAAAATAAAATAAAATGTTTGAATTGGGTTTATTGCTACCCGCCATAATATTTCAATTGGGTATAGCATTTTATTTTACGAAATTGATGAATTTTGATACATCTCTTAACTTAAAATTAGAATCACTGTCTACTAGTATAAGGTAAGGTTTTAGTACTTTTCAGTTTCAAACTATATTAAATTTACTTTTACTCTAAACATAATTTATTAAACAACCGTCTCTTTAATTAATAATTTAATAATTAATAAAACAATAAAATCATCTAGTTTATTTCCAAAATAATTTAACAATGAAAAATATGACACCAAATCATCTAATGTAATAGGTGACCAAAAGAAAAGTCACACGTCATCAAATTATGTGGCATCATCCATGTCATAAAACCTCGTCAGTATCACATTTACATAAGCATTAGTAGCTAAATCATCAACAACACATCCATGTAAAGAGAGTTGTTCCATAAATTTTGGCTTTGGCTACCCTATGCAAGATAACATAACGATGTTGCATTCACTCGTTCCAGAAATTTTGGCTTTGCCATAGAATCATAAATAACTCGTTCAAGTTTATTTTTTTTTAATTGGAATTATAGAAAATTCTCGTACTTTCCTGACTTCCAGGACTTCGTTTGTGCTAGAACTTTGCTCATATGTGTTATTTGTTGAGTGAATACGTAAAATGAGTTATTGCAACACACTAAGTGCAAAAGTTATGTTATCGGTCAAAATAATGTTTTCAACTAAGTGCAAAAGATATGTTATTGCAACACACTCAAATCAATTAGTTTGAATGAAGCTTTTGTATAGATTGCACAACCACTACAATCTATATTGAGAAAATTTGTTAAATTTTATCTCAGTAGTTACTTGTTCTATTTTGGATATAAACAGTTCATGTGCAACAATTACAATATTATTAGTATTCATATTATTGGTTCACTGAAGAACCTACCGCAGAGAAAACTGTGGAAAAGAGTCATGAAGTCGTCTGGTGTAATGGTCATCACCCCTAATTACATATGAAACGAGATGGTCTCTCTATGCCACCTTTCTACGAAGACTTATATGAAACCAATGTCGGCCATAGTCAAATAAGCTCAAGACAAGTGCACAAATTCAGATTCTTGAATCCAATGTTGTAAATATCAAGTACCGATACTTCAACAAACTTCTCTAGTTTCAAACCGTGTGTGATCACATTTAACAAACACGATCCTACAAGTAATTAAAAAACATAACAATAAAATAATGTACTAAATTTCATTACAAAAATATAGTAAATATAATATACTTATTCTTAATTAAAAAATTTATTTATTAAAATATATCTCTTCTTTTCATATCCTTTGAGCCACATGGTGTTAATGTTGTGTCAAAACTGACGTGACCAAGGGCATTCTAGGGAATCCACGTTGTTGGACCTCTCTTCGACTGTTTACTCCTCAGTTGTTTGCTCCTTAATTAGCTTCCTCATAGTACATATGTTCAGACTCCTAAACATTCTTATCAAGTTCGTGAGACCTGAAACTACGCCTACAAAGATGTTGAGGAAGTGGAGTTTTAGCCTCATTCATTTGTCGATAAAATGCAGTAGGAGGAATCCTAAATAGTGCAATAGTGCAAATAATTTATTTGTTCGTGCATCTGGTGCTAACCACTATAAAATAAACATATTAATTTGTATTAAAAAAAAAACATTTTTGAAAATTTATAATGTATCGAAAATTTCAAAAAACTTGAAAGTTTCATTTTCTAAGAAAGTTTCAAAAAATTTGTTTTTCTGAAAACTTTGTAACTTTAGAATTTTGGAGATCGATGAAAGTTTCAAAAAAATGTGTTTCGAAGGTTTCATGTTGCTCAAAACTGCGAGTTCTCTATTTTTGAAGTTTTAAATTACTCAAAACTTTCGAAAGTTATCGAATCCTCTATTTCAAAAGTTTTATGATCTTCGAAAATATAGTAAAAAATCAATTTATTATATAGTAAAAAATCAATTTTATATATAGTAAAAAATAGTTAAAATGCATTTTTAAGTGTATCTGAGTGAAAGAGATTGGTGGAGGGTGAGAAGTAGACTTCTAAAAAATAATAGTTTCGACCATGGGTTGATGTCATTTATGGGCCTAAGAAAATCTCTTTCAACCAGTTTTGGGCCACTTTCTATTGTTTGCCTCATATATTACGAGAATTTCTTTTCTCACTCCTAGATCTTTTTGAAAATCTCACAATTTTGTTCTTATAAATTAATTTAGGCTAAATTATATATGTGGTCCTTTAACTTAATTTCAGGTAACGTTTTAATCCTTTATCTTTTTTTTTTCCGATTTAGTCATTTATTCCTAAAAATATCAAATAAAGTATGAAAATATGAGTTTATTTGAAGATTTACATTACGAATTTGATGAAATTTGTATTATATTGAAGAATATAATTAATTTTATGAGTTTTGATTGAATTCTTTTTTGAATTTTTGTATAAAAAAGGATATCATTGTTGAAATTTTAAAACATAAAATATCAAATTGTCACTTAAAATTAAAATAAATGACCAAGTCGGAAAAAAAAAAAAGATAAAGGACTAAAACGTTACCTGAAATTAAGTTAAATGACCACGAATGTAATTTAGCCATTAATTTAAATATATATGTTATATATCTGAATTGGATAAATTAAACGTGTATTTTTATGTATTTAAAAATATTAAAAGTAGGACAAAAGAACTCTACATTACCATCTATAGATTGAAATTGCAGCACACATTTTTTCTTCTTCATAATATCACAAAAGTTGTCTAATAATAATAATAATAATAATAATAATAATAATAATAATAATAATAGTAATAATATTAGTAATAATAATAATAATAATAATAATAATAATAATAATAATAATAATAATAATAATAATAATAATAATATTTAAAAGCAGCAAGTGTATATGTGAATTTCGTCGAAAATATCTTAAAAAAGACACCGAGTAAAACTTCACTATTAATGTTTTTCATCGTTATTAATAGTTTGCAATTTTGCATAACCTTTGAAAGAGAGCATCTCTCTGCATGCAAAACTTTTATTCGGTTGGAGAGTTCGACTATATGGGACGGCTACAGGTAAAATATTCAAGAATTTCATAAAACAGATTAAGACATTATATCTTTATTTTAAACTTTAAATTATTAATTATATGGTGTCACATCTTTTATAAATCTAACAATTAATTCATGTAGGGTCGGTTGTTGGTTGTGGCAGCCCAATAGCATATGTCCTAGGGTCATAATTTTTTTATATAATATAATAAAATTAAAGTAAATTATTTTAAGTATATTTTTAATTTTATAAAATTACAATCTTTTAAGTTTAATTATTTTATTGTTAGTCTCTATTTTAATTTTATAGACTCTTTAGAAACTAAACATAATTTTTTTTTACAAAAAACACTTTTAAAAATAAGGACTAAAAGTGAATTAAAAAAAATTTATAGACTAAAAAATTAATAATTTTTGCATAGAGATTAAAATAAAATTTTAATATTTTATAGAAGCTAAAATTTATTTTTTCCTTTTTTAATTTTTAAAATTGTACTATTTTTTATTAAAGGTCTAATTTTTTAAATTAAAATAT
Source organism: Cicer arietinum (assembly GCF_000331145.2). Taxonomy (NCBI): domain Eukaryota; kingdom Viridiplantae; phylum Streptophyta; class Magnoliopsida; order Fabales; family Fabaceae; genus Cicer; species Cicer arietinum. Next base: position 7,848,694 of record NC_021163.2, read on the forward strand.
GACATGTAAATTTTTTAAGACAACCCTAAATTTATTCATAGTTTTTAAATAAATAAAAATTCAATCAGAATTAATATAAGACTCCATTAACTCAATAGTATTCACTTACAAAAAGGGAATAGATATAATTCCCCAATCATCATAAAAATCAACTAAAAGGATAATATCATGATCACTATTATTCCAAGTGTATAAAAAAAAGATAATTTGATGCTTATTCTTGATCGTTCAATTTGGGCACCAAGACCAATAGTGCAATTAAAGGATATAATCTCATCACATAGACGCATCTCACTATACTTAAAGGTCGAGTGATGTTCAATTAAACTTGGTATATAGTATATAGTGAGGACGTGCATGGGGTTGCAAAGCTTGAGATTTTTTATTTCTCTTTATTATTCCCCCAAATCCATCCCATCCCCATAGCGTGGTAATTTTTTGAATGTCAAGTAATTTTAAACGAGGTTATATGGTTTGGAGAAGTTGCATTTTTTTAAGAAATTAGAGGTTGCATTTGAAAAAATAATTTGATACTAAAAGATGTAAGTGAAAATTGTCGCACCAAATATTTGTATCCTCTTTTTTTTTTTTATTTTTTTTATAGAGATTTATGCATATTTATATCGATCAACTTATTCATTTGTGAATTATTTCAAACAATAATAATAATCAAATACTTTTATATTTTTTATATTCAATCAGCATTTTATTTTATCTCTATATCTTTTTTTGTCGCATAATCATGTTATTCTCTCAATTTCTATGTATGCATGAGACACATATGAATGGGATAATCTAAAATCAAGGAGATATCACAATTTTGCTAAGAGAATTTGTGTTGTTTTGGCTACTTTTGTTGATTCCTTCACCTATTAACACAAAAGAAGAGTTTCAGATGCAATTATCAAATTCTCTCATGAAGCAAGTATTAATATAACTAACTATATATCAAAATGTGGTGAAATCAATATATCTTTCACTAATTTAAGTCAATAAATGCCTTCAAAATATATCAATTTTAAGTAAAATTGACACTTATTAAAACAAATAATGGTTTCAAGAATACTTATATGCAATTGAGAATTATTAAAAGTGTCATGATATTAAATTTGACATTGTGGTGTCAATGGATCTTAATCCACATATATATATA
>NC_021163.2:7849902-7882926 GCF_000331145.2 Cicer arietinum
TATATATATATATATATAAGTCTTTGAATTCATATACAGGCTTTATTAAAAACAAAAAATATCTGTGACTTTGTTAATATTATTAAGTTAATAAATTTTTTAAAAACTATTCGTTTGGTAACATTATTAAAATTGTATACTTGTTAATTTGGTAAAAAAATTCATTTTTGTCGCTCTAAATTATTTATGTAAATTATTATTTAAAGATAGGTTTGTATTACCACTTGTATCTGAATAGGGTTCAAAAATATCTTAAAAAAGATTTGGTAATATTTTTATTTGCTTCAAATAATCATAACTTTACTTCAGTAAATCGAATTTAAAATTTAGTAGAATTTACGAATTTAAAATTTATCCTTCTGATTATATAATCTTTATTTTAGCTTTTTAGCATTCTCTACAAACAAGTTCCAACATCATTCTTTAAAATATCTATATACACCATATGGTGACATTATGTTAAGTTTGTTATGTTAAATTTTCCTGTAGATATATATATATATATATATATATATATATATATATATATATATGTGCGCGACCAACATTAGTTGGTGTGTGGTATGTGCAGCTAATTACACTAGCAATGAATGGCAAGGAATTTTTTTTGTGGGCTAGTTCTAAAGGATGGGAATTCATTCCTTCTTCCTTCTTAAATGGAAAAGGTTTTTCACTCTAATTATGGTACACTTGTCGGTTTGAAGTGTGATCAATAACTCTTTTAATAATGTATTATACTAGGACGTAACTAATAAAATCTATCAAGAATTGTTTCAGTTATGATTTGAACTCGTATTCTCCTAAGTGATTTGTCTTTAACTGAATATCATTAATTACTTGAACTTAATTATTTTGTGAGTAAATCTACTTCAACATACAAATTAAATAGTTGTTTTTGCATCAAAAAATAATTATATAAAAAAAATTCATTTTTAGCGATTAAAGATAATATTGGATTGAATTGCATACTAAATCACTATCTTTAAGACATTTGCGACATTGTCTAAATTTTGCTAGCAGACAATCAACCACGGTGTCTCCAAAATAAAACAGCTCAATTACAAATTGTATTGGCTTTCTAATGTATTGGAAAATCGTTTTAAAATTATACTCTCAATATAACTATAATGGTCACTCTAAAAGTATGGTACTAAAACCATTCATAAATCAAATGGATTATAGTATAAAATTTGCTTTAAAATCAATGAGACAGTCGTATTAGGACCACTCTAACACCAAAAAGTCAGTGGTATCAGAACCACTTTGAGATCTAAGGATCAATGGTATTAGAATCACTCCAAAAATATGGAAGGGAAAAATATGGGTGAAGTGGATCGAAAATGCGTCGAGCAGAAGAAGGAGAAGAGAGAAAAGTTGAGAATTACATCCAACTTTGACATATTTTTTACAAGAGGTTGACACTCTTTATATAGTAATATAAATTATCCCACATGTGTAAATTAACAAATGTAGAATTATAATTTTTAGAGTTAAAAGTTATTCAATGTATAAAAAAATTTAATGTAAGACGTTAACAATTTTTAAATTCACATACACTAATATATTATCTATGATCCAACAAATAGAGATCATAGGATTTTGAAATTTTAATTGTGTTAATTCATTTCATATAAAATATAATTTATTTACATATTTAGTGTATATTTAGTACGATGGTAAATTAGTTTGAATTACCACAGTAATTTTAAAAAACCACAAATTCTCCTAATATTAAACATAAACTTAGAACACTATATGCAAGATGGTCACACAACAAAACGAACAGGGTCCACAAAAGCCATCTCATTCTCAATCTTTCTTCATAAGGATTCAAATTAAAGCCTTTTGATAATATAAAAATATTTATTCTCACACAAGTTGACAAGCATCCCAGTATTTACTATCATACACACTTATTACCTTTGATTCTTTTCTAAATGAATCTTTTTCTTATTGCATAATAAAGTGCATGCATGTTTTAACGAACAGCCAATGGTGGTACACGCCAAGTGACACAAAACGAATAACACTAACTTGGTCTTTCAAAGATATTTTTCTCACCTGTATTTGTTGAGAAAAGTCAGCATTTTTTAAATAGCCGAAATATATTAAAATTAACTATTTAGGCCACAAATGTGACACAAATAACAAAACCACTTACAAAGTATAACATATAAGTATATACTCATCGGGAATAAACTATAACTAAAATTAGTTTTATTTTTCTTAACGAAAAATAAATAAATATCAACTATTTCACTTGTAATAATATTATATATACTAATTTCTCTAAAATACTTTTTATTTAATTTAATTTTTTATATTTTCAAGAAATAAATATATTAGTCACTGAAAATACTTTAGGTCAAATTTGTTTATATTTGATTCTAAAAGAAGTATATGGTTATGGTCTTATAAGCTGTCAATTAATTGAAGCATATGCATGTAAAGAATGTCTTTCAATTTATTCAGTCTAAAGTGTTATATCTCCAAAGTAGTTGGGCATCTAAAAAGCAAAAACTCTTTTGAATTTGCTTTAATTTATTGAAAGAAATATGTCCTACACCTAAACTAATTTGTACCTATAAATAGCTTACCATACTTGTTCATTTAAAATAACCTCAAGCCTCACATAAATATATATATAGCCTCCTAGCTTGACTTTAGAAAAAAGAAAGAAAAAAACATAAACATTTGAATTTGATCAAGATGGAGAAAGTGATGAGGTTGGCAACAGAAAAGGGTGTGGTGATATTCACGAAGAGCTCATGTTGTATGTGTTATGCAGTGAACATTTTGTTTCGAGAACTAGGAGTGTTCCCAGTGGTTCATGAAATTGACAAAGATCCTGAAGGGAAAGAAATGGAGAAAGCTATAACAAAGTTGGGTTGTAATGCACCTGTCCCTGCAGTCTTCATTGGAGGAAAGCTTGTGGGCTCCACCAATGAAGTTATGTCCCTACACCTAAGTGGTTCACTCACTCCACTAATCAGGCCATTTCGACTTTAATTAATTAACTTCATTTCATGCAAAACACGTTAATTCTTCCTTGCTATCTTTATTCAAGAATAAACAGCTACATAAATCAATATATGTATGTAGATTACTAGTATTAATTAGTAGTAATTAAGTAAGATGTATTCATTATATAATAGTCCTATCCACTCATGCATGTGTGATTAAACTTAATTTCTAGTATTTTATTAGCTATGTAATTTGCTAAATATTCTTAATAAAATCTTATTTATATACTTCCATTGTCTACCACCACGCCTATCTATTTATAATCTATTCATAATCACCCCCAAAACATTTTACTGCTATTTATTTGGCTAAATATATAGTTTTATTTTTCTCACATTAAAATTATTTTTTCAAGTCATTTTAATTTTAGTTGCACACAACTCTATATCTTTACTATTACACATTTATATTTTTCTTACCATAAATATCAAAAATTCACCATAGTTATTAGTCAATAAGAATCATTTTCTTTTGTCGAACTTTTTCATTTATCAAATTTTTTATTTTTAAATGTTTCGATTATTCTTCTTCATGTGATAGTGTTTCATTCTTCTCTAGAAGCCTGGACATCTCTCTTTCCATTGCGATCATTGTGGCCACTTATCGACATTCATCAAGAATAGAACGTGAAGTAGTGTGATCATATTGCAATTGCGCAACTAGCTAGAGAAAAAATAACAAGATAAAACAAAGAATTTAGAGGGTGATCAACTTCATAAATGAGTTAGAGATTATTCTAAGTACATGAAATGCCAAAATAAAATAAATGCTTAAATATAGTTTTAATCTCTTTATTTTTACTAATTCACGAATTCGGTCCTTCTATTTTAAAATTTGATAATTTTTGTCTCTAAATCTCAATTTTTAACTATAAAATGAAGATGTGAAATTTTTTAAATAACGTAACATATGATATAATGATGTAGAATGATTAACACTGATGAAATCAAAATAAAATCTTATAAAAATTGAACTTTGAACTTCAAAAAAATTTCATTTATGTAATTTAATTGATAACATATGAATAATAATACATCTATAAGTTTCATATCATGAAATTATATCTACATCATTTAAAAGATTTCAAATCGTCATTTTTTTTTTTCAAAATTCTCGATATGAAAGCAAAACTATCGACTTTTAAAATAAAAGAATAAATTTTATGAATTGGTTAAGATAGACCAAAATTACGATTAAATTTAAAATGAAAGAACAATCACATGAAATAGTTACAAAATATTGTGTTCAAACAAAATATTATTTAGATATTAAAATTTTAAAAAGAAAATTATAAGTTGTCTCTCTTTTTTCCATTTTCTTCTGTTGGCGTTAATATGTTGTACTAATGTATATTGCATAATTTGCTTCAATGAAAAACTGAAAATATATTGAGTTCATGATAATTACCTATATTTACTTCCATATATGCTGCATCCAAATGATTAATTTGTTTTATTATGTTTTATATCCGATAACTGAATTCCAACAAAGCTTTGGAAGGAAGTTGCTTAATTTGGTGAGGAAGTTGTAAAAAAAATTTCCAATACAATCATTAAATAATTTCTTCCTGGTTAAAATTACTCACTTATAAATTATAATAATTGGGACGAATTTCTCGGTTTGTTTGAATTCAAGGCTAATGGCAATAGCTATCTTGAGATATCATGCATGCATAAGGCGTGCGATTGCACAGGTCTTTTAAGTTTTCATGACACCAAAAAACAATTTATAGTATAAAAAATTGAACGTGTACAAAAAATAACGTTTTTTTATCTTTAAATTAAAATTCTAAAATACAAAAAAATTTATACTGTTGTTATTCTTTAGTCCTTTAATTATGTAAAGAAAAAAATATATATTACTTTTTATAAGAATCTCTTTGCCAACAATTCTTAGTCTCTAATTTTATTTCAAAAGATAAAATTTTATTATTTTTTTAATCTTTTATGCGTGTTTGCATTTTTATAGTGTTTTATCTTTTTGTTATAATATTTTTAAAAATAAAATTCAAAAATAAAGATCTAAATGAAAAATTGGTTTAAATAGTTTATCTTAAGTTATCGTTTAAAATATTCTATCTATTCGTTACAATCTTTTTTTAGATAATAAAATTTTAAAAATGATTAAAATAAAAAGTTATTTTGAGAAGCTCTTCATAAAAATTATTTTTAAAAGATACATTTTTTACAAAAAATGTGATTTAATTGTGTTAAAATCTCTAATAATTAATATCTAAGTTATTAAATGTCAAAATTATTATTTTTTAATTGGTAATAAAATGAATTTAAAACAACTTTTTATTATTTTTAAGTAATTTCACATAAAAATCATTTTTATAACTATAAAGTCTAAATCACTTATTAAAAATTCTAAACAAACCGACTCATTATCAACTTGATCTCTAATTATAAATTCTAATTTATTTTTAAAAGATTGATATAATATGATTTGAACAAAATTATATATGTAATATAACATACTATGAACAAATTTGATATAATATGATTTGAGCAAAATTATACATGTAATATAACATACTATGAACTAATATCAGCCAATATATGAAAATTATGTCAAGAGGATCTTGACGTCAATATGTGATCTTTTTGCATTGTCCATAAGTTTGTAAAGTTAAAAGGGAACTTCTTCTTCTTTTTAATTTAATGCATTGCTGCGATTCTTCAACTTTATACTTGAAAAGAAAGATATGATATTCCTCTCTCTTTAGTTTTTACTTTATAATCTTTCTTTTTTGTTTATTCAATCTTGTATCTGCCTTTATTCAAGGGAAATTAAGAGTGGAGTTCTTGATTAAAGCAACTTCAACGACATGAGTTTATTTTTTTTTAACTAAAATTAACTATATGAATTCTTAAAAGCAATGTGTAAAAAAGATTATTATTTATATATCAGTAAATATGATATTCACGCATTTCAAATATTAGTAGCCTTTGATCAAAACTGAATGATCTAAAAAATACATATTTTTCTAACTTTTATTTTATAATTTAAAATATTGAAGTTGAATTTAGAGTGTTTTATTTATATCCCACTTTTGTAATAAGAAACTTTTAAATATATTAAAATAGTAATGTATTAAAGCTAAAGGACTAAGGGGTTTGTCCGTCTTCATGTGTGGCTTAGACACTTGTTCTCCACAAAACGCAACATTGATCCTAAGGTCAAATCTTAAAATATCCAATGAGAGTAATTAATCTCTTTATGGAATTTTCACAATCACAAATTATTCATAATGATGGCTGAAATAGGGCCTAGGCCCACTCCGAAACAGATTCCAAGGGAGATGGACCATGGCAATACAGAATTCAGTTGAAAAGTAGTCCACCAATATTAGATTATTAAATAAAAATATGTATGTTTTTATACTTTAAATGTTTTTATTCTGACATGTTATCGTAAAAGTTTATACTTTTAGTCCATCAAAATTAACTACCACTACTAATAAAAAAATCAAACCCTTTGTACCCAAAAATAAGAACCTTTTCTTTTGAACAAAAATAAGTTGAATCAATTCTATTTTTATTCTTCTTGCTTGCATCTTCCAAAATTTTTTCCAACGGTATGGGAAATAGCTGTCAGCATGTATTAGAAGTAAAGGTATATTTATTTCCTGGAATTCAACTTGAAGTCAGTCAGAGAACTAAAACGGTCGATTAATCAAATATGTATGTTATCTCATTTACACATATACAAGAGAGGAACAAATTGATGTATTCAGTTCAAGAAATTATGTTAATTAAATATAAACAAATTTAACTAATTTATTATATTCAATAATGTCACTGCTATGACTAAAAATATAATATCACTAAAATATTTCAATGACTCTACTCTCATGGAACAAATTTTCCATAAAGAACATTTTTTACAAGGACATATTTTTTATTAATTGTGTTGAATTGAATAATACTTTTATCATAAATATGAGTTTAAACAAGAAATATAAGATTGATAAAGAGGAAAAAGTATAAAATTAGACTCTTTTAGAGAAATCAAGATTGTCTCTAAGCTTTTAATTTAAAATTAAACACTTCAAATTACATAATAATAAAATCATTTTAAATAATTTCAACCATTAATTTTAGATCGGATAGTTTAAAATAAATACAGGAAATCCAATTCCCTTGTAGCAACACAAGTGTGAGTTGATTGATGGCAATATCTTGCATATTTGCAAATGGGGCATGGAGTGTCATGGAGACTCTATGTATAATGAGAGCATAAATAATGTAAATAAATAGAAATAACAATTGGGATATTTTAGGTTTGGAACACGTTCCTGATCTAGTGGACACAAAAATTTGATTCGTAAGTCATTCATGCTCAGAATCTTATAAATATTTAGAGATAAAGTCATGTTGTTTGACGCGAATCAAAGCAAAGCCGAATAACTGAAGGATTTGAAGAACCCCACAATGTATATTCTGTTTTATTCAGTCACTCTAGATCGTAATTGAAAGGAAAAATAACATGTACTTGCATCAAATTAATGGTATGTAAAACACTACTAGTAAATTGAAGAAGCGTCCCAACTTAACTAGAATGAATTAATCTTTGTCCAAATGGGCCAAATTCATATTCACTCGCCGGCATCCACTATGCGATGGGCTGAATTATTACATGTAACTCATATTTATACTCCTACTCACATATTTCATATAAATTATTTATTTTTTTTCTTTTCAAAAAAAAATATTCTACTAAATTCAAATTGGATTCAGTAAAAAATAAAATAATTTTTTTTATCATAAATGTGTTTCAAAAAAATTAAACTTTATATACTTTTTAAAAAAAAAAAAAATCAAAACACATTTATTCTTCGTAAAAATATTAAAAAAAATCATCTAGAATAATATTTTTTAAATAATTGAAAAATTGTGTTAGGAAATTGTTTTTCAATTATTCTAAAAAATTTGAAAAAATATTTTTGTAATACAAATGTTTTCAAAAATTTCAAACTGTGTTTTTAAGTTTTTTAAATACATTTAGGTTAAGAAAAGCTATCCAAAACACAAATTTGTACTAAAAAACATAAAATTTAAGTTTTTTAGGTACATTTTGATTTTTTAATTAAAAAAATGGGGTAGGAGTATATTAATAGCAAGCACGTTGAAGAAGAAAATGTATAAAAATAAAATTTTAGTCAATTATAATTTTGATCGTGATACAATTTTTTTTTTCTCTTCCTTGTGCAATTTTTAAAGTTTTTTTCTTTCTTTTGTGAGAGTTTGTTTTCGTCTCTCCTATTTATAAAAGTTGTTTCATTTTTAAGTCTCTGAAAAGTGCAACTCAGATACATGGCTTCATCATCTCTCACTAATATTGTTGACAACAATGACAATGGAATAAGAGAAAAATAAATCTATCATAAGGTCATATCTGATTGATCATCTCTCACCTCATCCACCACCTCTAAAATTGGCCTTATTGGTGCAACCTCAATTGCAAAAGGAACTTTGAAGCATAAAAAAATTGTCATTGCAACTTTGCGTGTTAATCACTCCATTAATAGTAACTACTATCTTGATGACAATAGTAACTACTATGTAAGAAACACATGTGAGGACCCTTCTTTTAGAATATGTCATATTGGTGGTGGTTCGATAAAAAAAAAAAAATTTTGTGAGAGTTTGTTTTCGTCTCTCCTATTTATAAAAGTTGTTTCATTTTTAAGTCTCTGAAAAGTGCAACTCAGATACATGGCTTCATCATCTCTCACTAATATTGTTGACAACAATGACAATGGAATAAGAGAAAAATAAATCTATCATAAGGTCATATCTGATTGATCATCTCTCACCTCATCCACCACCTCTAAAATTGGCCTTATTGGTGCAACCTCAATTGCAAAAGGAACTTTGAAGCATAAAAAAATTGTCATTGCAACTTTGCGTGTTAATCACTCCATTAATAGTAACTACTATCTTGATGACAATAGTAACTACTATGTAAGAAACACATGTGAGGACCCTTCTTTTAGAATATGTCATATTAGTGGTGGTTCGATAAAAAAAAAAATTTTAAAAATAATTTTATTTTTATATTATAATTTAAAATATAGAATTTAAATCTATACAATATAATTTTAATCTAATATTAAATAATATTTCATTGTATTGAATCTTAAATACAATAGAGATAAGTCGATCTATTTCATGGTAAATTCTTTAATATTTTGATAATTAGATACTAAAATTCAACAAATACAAATCACAAATTGCAAATATTCAAACAATCATTAATTATGTGATCGTTCAATCTTGATAGAACAACTATACAATTACTCTTCGCACATGAATAACTAATAAGGTCATATCTGATTGATCATCTCTCACCTCATCCACCACCTCTAAAATTGGCCTTATTGGTGCAACCTCAATTGCAAAACGAACTTTGAAGCATAAAAAAATTGTCATTGCAACTTTGCGTGTTAATCACTCCATCAATATCCACTTTGAATTCTAATGTTTGTGTTGCTATTATTATGTTTTTATAGTTATGTTTGTCTGCTGGTGTTTTTTTTGTTATTTTTAGTTTGTATTAAATTTGTACTTCATGAGTTCTAATGACTCGTTTTGTCGGGTATGTTTTAAATTATGGAGATTTTGAAATTATCATCACATTCAGTATTATCTCAACTTCATAGATGATATGTTTTGATTGATGTTTTGACTGATCATCACATTCAGTAGCAAATATTTATGTTTCTGTGGATGGATGATCGGATTAAAGATTGTAGATCTAGTATTATTTTTTACAATTGATCATATGTAGATTAATTTGATTATTATGATTAAGATTTTGATTTTTTTAATTTTTCATTGACTTCTGAAATATTTTTGTGTATCGTTTGTGTGTTTTTCACTTTCTTAATCTTCATTGTTGATCTTAAAATATGGATGGGGAATATATGAGAGCAAGTTGTAATTACCCAACCAATTTTGCCATTTTTTAGCAAAATGTGAGGGTTCATATGGATTGAATATTACCAGACAATGAGAGACATTTCTGCGTGGATTTTACGATCGATGTTGAGTTTGAAAATATAGTCTATGGATAATCGAACTCAACAAATCAAGACATTTAAAAGTTGAAAATTTTAGGTATAAAAGATATGGTTTTACTTACTTGGTACCTTTTCATTTTTTATTTTATTTTATGATAATTCAAATTATTCAATGTCTCTCAATAACACTCAATTTTCACGCTCGCACAATGAGTCATTTTGAAGAAAAAAATATTAAAAATTAATCTAAAAATCTAAGACAATTCTTTTCACTTCAAAAAATGAATTGAAATCGACAAAAAACACAATGAACAATGACACAATCAAATATTGATAACCCAATCTAACTCATTTTACGTGGTAAATCAGTTTACCCACAACCGACTAAAGCTAGTGATATAATCGGTTGAAATTGAGTCAAGATATGATATATAACATAGCAGATTTTGGTTGGATTCAAAAATTTGGATCATAATTCCATAACCGACCGATGTCTACGCCTTATAGAGAATGTTCGAATTTATAATCAATTTTATTGTATTATTTTTATTTTAGTATTTAAATTATTTTCATTTGTCCATTATAAAAAAGGAAAAAAAATGTATTGACAATTTGAAAGGGCTCACAATTAAATTGAAATTTAGTCCAAAAAAAATAAAATTCAATAGAAATGGTAATTAAAATATTGAATTATAAAGGGCCTAGAATTGAATTGAAATGGTAATTAATATAGCGTGCACAATAAATATTTTTTCTAAATTTACTGTTTTATTAATATAATTTACAACGAAGAATTTTAAATTGGGTAAAAAATCAAAATTTGTAATTAACTTTTAAAATTAGACTAACTCATAAAATTACAGTCACAATGAGCCGAATTAGTGAGCGAGGATGAAAGACATGATGATGTGGTGAAGTATTTAAAAATAATAATTTGTGAGTGGTTAATTAGAATTTCAATTAACCATATTGAATCTTGAAAGCTGATGCCAAAGCCAAAGGGTGTGGCCACCTACTGCAAAGTAAAACTGATAATTAACTTTAAGCAGATGCATCATTGTAACTTTTCTAATCATAGAGCATCCATTTGGCACTGTAATATAATAATGAGTGTGCTAAAGAACAGTAAAATTCAGAATGAATGATTGATACTACTATATATGAAGTAGTGAAATGAGAGAGTGAATTTAATCATCAAAGGGCCATTACATAGTAATAAGGAGGAATATAAATGATGATGATCATGAACATGAAACGTGCGGCCATCATGAACCAATGAAACGATCCATCTTTAATGTCAGACATATCTTACCCTTTCCTTCCTTTCTTTGAACACTTTTTCTTTATTTTATCAGATAAGTTGGTGGGGTGGCCATGTCCTTGCATTGTATTGTTACTGTCTCGCCTACTTCTCCTTCTCACATTAACTCTATCACTCATATTACGCTCATTTTCTTCAAATTATAATCAACTAATGCCATTTTACAAAAAATTATAATATATAGTTTTTCTAAAGTGTCACTCACCTTAATTCTAATTTTATTATATTCATTAAAATTATTTCTTTTTTCTTCAATACTCACAAACTTCTACGTGTTGTCTATCCGTCTTTTTCATTGCGTTTTGTTGTACAGTGTTTGGTTATATTTTAAATATAATATTTAATTTTTTTAATTAATTTGTTTCAGTTTTATAATATCAATATTGATGATATATATTTTTAAATTTAAATTTTGAAACAATTTTGGTTAGAGTTTATTTTTTTATTATTATATTGTTTATTTCAACTTAAATTTGAAAGAAAAAAATAAATTATTAAAAATAAATTCGATCAAAACAAAGCTATTTTTACACAAGGGTATAGACGGCAGAAATTATTATTATTATTATTATTATTATTATTATTATTATTATTATTATTATTATTATTATTATATATAAAGTGTGATTGGTGTTTTCTCTTTGTTTAGTCAAGATGTTTTCAATTGTATTCGAGGGAATTGTTTTACAATTACTGTTGAATTTGATTTGACATGTGCAATACATTAATTAGCCATGGCAATGTGGCATTATACTATAGGGATGAAGTTTAACATACACTACGAGCTGAAAAACCGTTAGCGTACTTATATTCAAAAAATGGAACCGGAATAATATAAAATAATGAATTATGTCACTGTCATTGGACATAAGCCTAGTAGAAAATGTATCTAAGGCATCAATCAAGTTGGAATTAGGACGATTTTGGTAGTTAATAAAAAATTAGGTCCAATAAGTCTTTTTTACTTTTAGTAAAAAAACTTTTTGAACAGATCTACCTATTCTGTTTCATGAGAGGCTAGAATAGAAGGGTTTCTTCTCTTTTGATTATTATTACTAGTATTAGTATTTACTGAGACACTAATCACTCACTCACTCACTCTCACTTGCCTGAATAATCAGATGGTGGGTGAGTGTCGTAGAAGTAGTAGAAAAATAGAGATTGAATGAAGGAAAAAGGTGTGGACACCATCCAATGTCACCGAATCTATCACGTGGCTCACCAGTCGAGGCTCTCCTAATCTCTTTCCCCAATAAAACATTGAATGAAAAGCCAATGTCACCACACCTGAGGCCATTTACTACTGCACTTTGTACATTTTTTAACCTTTTCCATTTTTAAATGCCATTGCTGTAAATATAAATAATGTGCATTTTCACCTTCTCTGATTTACAGTGATTGGTAAAACTCAAACACTTCTGCTGATGAAGAATAGGCTTCAAAGTACACCAGAGATGCCATTTGCAGATGTTATGAGACACTTCTTGGATTTGGGTTTTTACCTACGGTCTAATCTGAAGCTCCCATATAATAAATACGACAACAAGTTTAGGTTCCCTAGGATGCAAGATATTCGATTTCGGTAACAGGTCTACACGTATCTCGCTCAACAGAAAGAAAAATATCTTGGAAGCCTTGACGCAGTTCCATGCAATAAAAGTAATCAGAACAGACAACAGAGAGAAAATATCTTGTGTTCCTAATTTAAATAATTTAATCGTATTTCAAACGAAAAATAGACCACTTGTGAAAAGAAAACACCTTAATTATTGACAGATAATAATTGTTTCTTCCAATGAAATGCAAAATCCTTCTCCCCGCAGAGCCATTCATCGGTTCACCTGCGTAGGGACACGATGGCCCATTTAGCCACCATAGCAATTTTATTTTTCACACTTCTCATAATCGAACAAGATAAACGAAGGCATAAACATTGCAAACAACAAACCAGGATGTACTTGAATATCGATTTTATTCCTTTGCAAAGGTTAATAATAACATCGAGTCCACCAATATCTTAATATTCAACCAAAGTACATGCATATAAATTATGCAAAAGTCCTTAAAATATCATAGTAAGTAAAATAATTTAACAAGTTTAACAACTCTATTTGATACCAAATACAACAACAAAGTTCCAGTTTTATTTGTGATCAGAATCCGTAGCTCAGCCAAAGTGTAAAAAATGAATGGCAATGAAGCTCAAGCTCTCTGTATACCCACCCTGCTGTATCTAGCTCAAAATCCAACCATAACAGCAGCATAGGCCGGTCATCAGTTCAAATTCATTGTAGGGTATGTTGAATATGTACCTGCCATCAACAAGTCACGCATCATATGCTCATTATTGAGTAGCATAATCATTCAACATAAGCAGAATCATCTTCCATTGTCCACACATAACCAGGCATGTCCGATCTAGGCCCAGAAATCGTCCTGTATATGTATAGCTTCTCAACAGGACTACTCTCTGGCCTAGAATCTGGAGGTCCTCTTTCGTCAATGACTTCAACATTGAGTCTTGGCAATTTCTGACCCAACAGCTTACATGCTCCATAACTCACATAGCAAGAGGACATCCAAAGGGATCGCATTGTCTCCAACTTCGCAGCGTTGGCTAAAAGAGCTTTGTCACCAAAGGGGCAGTCCCTGATCTCCAGCTTCCTAAGGTTGTCACACCCAGACAGCACATGATGGAGTCCCAGATCACTATCTCCAGCAAATGCCACAGAAAGCATCTCAAGCTTCTTCCCATACGTCCCAATATACTCAAAAACACGGTCAGTGAGAAGACCTGAAAGGGAAAGGCGCTGAAGATTCTTACAATGCTCAACAATAGCTCCAAAACCAGCATCCAGAGGTTGAAGGGTAAGATAGTCAGGAGTACGAGGTTCAATGATACAAAGTCGAAAACGAGTCATATTAGGCCTGTTTCGAGCAATTGTATTTAGGGCAGCATTGGACATTTGTCGACAAAAATATAGAACTGAATGGAGCTTGGGACAACCTTCAGACACAGAAACAAGTCCCTGCTCTGTCAATGCTACATTTGGATCTAACCCAAAAGGGTCAGAAGGAAATACCCTCAACTCTCTCAGATCCTTACAAGATGCAGCAAGCATGTCAAGGCCGGCATCTTCAATGTAATCCAGCACCTATATATAGCAATAACCTTAATCAGCATGCATTTACATTACAATTTTGGGATAGTGAACCAAGAAGGTACAAATATGACAATGCATTAATGAAAAACATTATATGAACCAGACATACCCATAGCCGCTGCAAACTTTCACATTGACCAACAAGCTTGATAAGATCCGTGCTTTGGATTGTAGCATAACTCAAGTTTAGTGATGTAAGCCTGGAGCAGACAGGATAGACGGCTGGAAGGTAGGATGGTAGCACATCCCAAAAGCCAGACAAGCCCTTCAATTGCTTGCACCCAGAAAATGCTGTGACCAGGTTTGAAAAGACCTCCGGCTGCATCTCAGTTGTGTAGGCTCCGGTGCCTAACTCAACCAGCTGTGGAGCCCCACGAAGAAGATTGGCAAGCCTATCAAGGGGGAAAGCTCGACTGAGGCGGAGAGTCTGCAGGTTGGGGCACCTGCTAACCAGACGCTCTAGTCCATGCAAATTCACCTCGCTTGCTAAGCAAGAGATGTTTAGGGAAACCAAGGATGTGTATGAATCAGGAAAATGGCTTAGCCAATGACCGCAAATGTCGTCCACTTCACTCTCCCGCAAGTCCAACTCCCTCAAATTCCTACAATTACCATTACCAGCAAGTAGAATTGTCAATGACAAGTTAGAGCGGCACACAGGCTCAGAAACCAGAAATTCTTTAGCAGACTGAACGATGAAAATTAGACTCCACCGTCCAGCTCATCTCATCGCCGTCAACAAAAACCCATAACCCAATTATTACATTTACATTTTAACATTTTCGATGCACTCTGGCATGCATAATACAAAAAATGGGACAGAAAAGAAACTAATAGCTCTATCAGATCTAAAATAAATTTTCACTTAAAAGTTGGTAAAAAATAATTTATTCGGTTTTTCATGAAGGAACCTAAGCCAAATATGTAAATTTTTCTGAATGATAACGAGTCCTTATAATTTCTAGATATAAATTCTAAGTGGGTCCATATTAAAAATAGTACTCCTATATTATTAGCAAATAATCTGGATAGTAATTTCTCCCATCAGAATCCCAGATTAGTAGTTGTGAAAAAAATTCCCTAATTTGAATATCGTTTTTATAGCCGTATAGCAGTATAGTGTAGAGTTGTAGATACGAAGGGGCAATGAATAAAATATGCAAAAATCTGAACAATTCATTTCACTTAACAGTCCTAAATAAATAAACAAACAAATAGAAGAGGCAAAAGTGAAGAATGACTGAGAACGACAAATACATAAATAAATAAGTAGTTAAAAAATAAAATAATAAAAAAAATGAAGGAATGTGAGAGAGAAACGGAAAAGAAACCTGCAATTGGCAGCAATGGCAGCAAGTCCATCAGTAGTGAAACCTTCACAAGAAGTAAGAACCAAAACAGTGAAGTTTTTAAACGATTTAGCGATAAGGTCCAAGCAATCATCAGTGATGACCATCCTCTTAAGTCTGATCTCTTGCAAACACGGATACGCAACAGCCATAGCTTTGATCCAAGGACAAACATAACCACCCCAACCTTCCGGTACCAAATTGAAGTCCGCAAAGTGCGGTTTCCCTTTCAATGTTATAGATCTCACCTTCGGAAACCGTTTTATCACCATCAACGGACTCACCGCGTAACAGTTACCGACGAACACCCTCCGCCTGCACCACCGCTCGATCTCATACCACGACTTGCATACAAGAGAGATCGAGCCTCTGTCTGTGTCCGATTCAATGAACGAGAACACGTGTTCGAGAACTTCTTCAGGGAATGAGTACGCTACTCTCTTCATAACGACGTCGTTAACTGAATTAACGATGAAAAATCTTCAGGTACGTTACCGTACGAAGAAGTAAGAAGCCTTCCCTCGTGGTTATAGTAGGTTCCAGTGTTTAGATCTGAGACGCCATTGAAGAGCACTCTCGTTTTGCCAGAGATAGAGAAAAGAGATTGGAGAGAGAGAGGATAAGGAGTTTGTGTTGTGATTGTACTTGTATACCCAGTGGTGAGGTTAGAAAGTAACTATGGTTAAATAGGTGTTGTCGTGTGGTGTTGTGGTGGGGTTTCCTGTCATCGGCGATTACGGTGGTGACGCGTGGAAGTAAGTGAGTAAGAACCGTTGGATTATCTGTTGAAAGTTTGAGGGAAATGAAGGAGAAGGAAATGGACGTTGAATTAGTGATAAATGATGAAAGAACGGTTGGATGGTTGGGGATGTTTTGATGAGGTGTTATCATGTCTAGTGTAATGGGAGTGGAACTGTGGAAGGGAATCTTATGATTCTCATTGCATCGTTTGATCTTCAAACATGGATGCTAATGTAATGTGGACCTCATCTTTTTTGGGTAGGATTAGGTATTATTTGGTAATTTAATAATTTACATCAAATATATGAGACATTTGTGAAATAAATTTAGTATATTGAATTAACAGTTTGAAGAGTATGCGGTGTTCATCTGTCCAAAAAATTGTATAAGTGTCTTTATACTTATTAAGAATTTAAAAAAGTTAAAGGACTAAAATATCAATGTTATAATTCATGAATGTTTATTCTGCGAAATGTCAAGAAGGTGAACTGTTTTATTTATTAAAAAGAAAAAGGATCAAAAAAGAAAGGAATAATTTTAATTTTAGATTTTATGAAAAACTTGATTGGTAATGTATTTGAGTAATTAAACAAAAATCTTGGTGATAGAATTCTCATGACATTGAAAAT
The DNA here is from genome assembly GCF_000331145.2 of Cicer arietinum. NCBI lineage: Eukaryota > Viridiplantae > Streptophyta > Magnoliopsida > Fabales > Fabaceae > Cicer > Cicer arietinum. The sequence goes on from NC_021163.2 coordinate 7,867,158, forward strand.
TTGTTGTGTCTAATTTTAAAATTAAAATAATTTTCATAAAAGAATTATTATTAATTTTACTTATATTTCATTACAAATTGAGTGTAAGATTAGTGTTAATAGTTTTATTTTATACTTCATTTAAAATAAAATATTGACAAAAATAGTAATTAAAAAATTGATATATATAAACTAAATTTTTAATCGAATAAATCAACGTTTAACTGTTTTTTATTTATATTTTATTTGAAATAGAATATATAATTTTAAGCACTTAAATTCAAATTTATTTCATCAATTTTAACTTAAAAAATATTTATTTTTACAAGTAACTCAATCAAAAAGTCTTAAACAATTAAAAATGATGAACTCTTATTTTATGACCGAAAGTAATAGTGTTTTCAAAATATTACTCCTTCAATCATACAATAAATGTTATGTTAATAAAAAAAATCTCAAAATGAATGTTATTTTTAATTTTGATAAAAATTTAACCTTTTTTTCTATAGTGTTGCTAAATGATTATTTTATAAATAATTTATAAAATATTATGGTATTTTTATAATAACAAAAAATTCGCCAATAATTAAAATAAATAATATAATAAAATAACTTTTTTTGTTTTAATTATTTTAGCATAACAGTATTAAATGACATTGAGGAAGTATTTATCTAGAGGAATGAATGAATTAGGTGAAGAATGGAAATGATGATAACATGGGCGTCCAATCATATGTGACTGTTTTCATTCTAATTTTCTGACAGTATGATATTTGTTTCCACAACAGTTATATCAAACTCATTAACTCACACAATCGGCCAATCTACCCAAAGTAATGAATTCACGCTAGCGCCTCTTCTAATCATCAATTCCATTATTTACCTTATGGTACTATACTAGTATATGAATGAACATGAACGAATGAGCCAGCTATCATATTACAAATCTTTCCCATCAATTCATACAAATCTTTTTCTTTTGTTTTAAAGCAACTAGTCATTGAAGGAAATACTCTAGGAAAGGTTTTATTTATTTAACTGTTTTGCGAATGGATTTTTTCGTTGATTTAAAATAATAATAAAATCAAGTGTGTTGAATAAAAATGAAATATAAAAATTAAGAAGAAAAAAATGTTTACTAGTAAATTTTAAAGTACATAAGAAAAATCTATTATTAAAATACGTCAGGATGTACGAATATAAAAAATGCTAGTGTTTGCAATGACAGTTTTTTAAAAGATTATTTTGTACATAAATTGTAAGTAATTTTATATAATACTATTTACTTTATCTTTGATCTTTTAAATATTTTATTTTTATCCCGTAATTTTAATTTTTTTAGAAAATCAAAATTTAATTAATTTTTTTCTTTTATATTTTTAAAATTCAAAAATATGTATTAAATAAATTTTATTTTTATTTAATAAATAAATGATTACAAAAATTAAATCAATCTAAATTTATTATTTCTTAACATATTCAAACTCTTAAAAAACTCAAGTTTAAGGACCGAAGAAATAACTACTTAGGTGATATGAGTGTAAAAAAACGTATTTCTTTTTTTTTTTTGTTTTATGGAACTTGGTAGTATGATTTTTCTGAATATCTTTGGTCTTGTTACATGGATGACGGTGAGTTGTGTGCTATATACATTATGGAGTGGTTCTTGCCACTAAAAGATGGTTTTCAAGTCTCGTAGGAGAAATGGACTTAGTTAGATGAAATGGAAGGACACACATAAAAACTTTGAGTACATAGAAACTTTGAGTATATAATGTTTTTTTAATTGTTGTCATTTTAATCCTTAAATATTATAGTCATTGATGGTCATTGAAATTATCAAAATTATTAATATATTAAGTATTGCAAAATTTATGTTTTTTAAAATCATGTGGAGGCGATTTGCCTACGTAAATCCATGAATCTGTCCTTGATCAAACGGAGGATGCTTTTCGATAAGCAAATCAAACTCTTAATGTTCTATAAAAGATAGATAGGTCTGAACAATGGTTCTTTTAAAGCATAATTTTGTTTTAGTTTTTCTGGTTGTTGCTCTGTTGGAAGATCGACTCTACTATGAGTTTATTTCTTTAGAGAATTTTAGTTTTTCTTGAGCTTCTGGCTCCCTTTTATTAAAAAAATATATATATAATCACACACCAAAGAAACACTTTAGTGGTTTCACGAAATTAAAATCACCAGACATAAAATATAATTAATTGTTAATTATATATAAACTTTTTTAAATAAATTATATAATACATTAACAAAGTATTTAAATATCATTGGTAGAGATGAGGGATCAGGCCGTGTGAGGGAATGTGTAATATTGTGTGGAAGGTTCTATGATAACACCCATGAAATATTACAAGGTTTAATTGTATTTTTTATTCTTTTATTTTTATCATTTGTGAAATTGATTTTTTATTTTAAATTTTAATTTTTTGTATTTCTTTCATATTTATTAACTAAAAATAATTATTTAATATATTTTTAATAATATGATGATATTTAATGATTAATATAAAAGAAATTATAACAAAATTCCTCAAAAACTTTGTAGAAAAATGAATCTGAGAGTATCCCAGCTTCAAAATGACTTTATTACAGTTTACAACTATTTTTAGTTTGTCATATTTGTATTTATTTCTCAACCATGTTGAATTTTAATTATCCTATATTAATAGGAAAAAAGAAGTAATATTTCATAGAAATAATTAGAAAATACAAAATATTTACATATTACAATAGACCATAAAATAGTAAAAAGTTATTTTTAAGATAATGAGTATTCCCTCTAATTCACAATAATGGTTTTATTTAACTATATTACGTAGATTAAGAAAATAAATATAAATCATATCATATATATCTATTTTTTAAAGAAGTATGCTAACAAGTTATAACTAAAAAAATGGTTGAATACATCTAAAAGTGCATACTAAAATGCTCCTTCTGAAAAAATAAATGGATCTATGTTAACAACTCCCATAACCATATAATAGGATACACATACTACTTTTTCATAAGGAGATTGTTAACAAGTTATAATTAAAAAATTGTTCCGTACATTTTAAGATGTATGTTCTTAAAATACTCCTGCATAAAAACTAGCGGGTGTATTCCAGTAAACCTGTATATTTCAAAACATATCTCATTTGATTATATGAGGCAATTTATTAAGAGTCCTATATTTAATTAAACGGTGGGGAGTGCTTAATTTCTTTTTCGCTATGATGTTTAGTCTATAGACCTTATTCTATTTGTAAGGGTTTGAGTATCCTTTATACTCTCGTTAATTTATTCGCTTATCAAAAAAAGATAATACAATATGCAATAATAATACAGCCTATTATTTTAAGCCTAATAATAATAATATGTTTATAAGTGAGGAAATTTTTCACTTTTGTAAGGTAAGTTAGACTTAACTTCAATTATATTATAGTGTATTTAATACTGATTGACCACATACTATCTCGAGTCACTCCGATTATACTCCAAATATTCGGTCCAAGTGGAGTCAACTTATGTCATACACAACGATTTTAGTTATGCTATGTAACGACAATAACTTGTTTACGAAATCTGCAACATAACAACAAAACTGATCGGGTCATATTGATAAAATAAAATGTAAATCATGGTTAAAATAGTAATTATAAGTCAAATATAATATAATTCATTGATTTAATCGTGTCAATTATCGTAACATTCAACTTTATCCCATCAATTTTATAGAGGTTGAATTAGCACAACTTTTTGAGAAAAAAATTGAGAAAAAAGTTAGCACAACCCAAATTTTGAAAAAAATATATATTGAGGGAGGTGAGTTGTCTTGCACGTATAGCTCATTTTATTATCAGCAAGATATCGTGATTAAGATTCAAAGATACCTTATTTAATTGAGATAATTAATTAATGTGTTTAATATTAAGCCCACGCACGGTTCTCCGGGAATCTCTCTATGATCCCTCGAACGGAACTGGCTTGGACTTTATTGTGTAGCGTTGTTTAATTTAAGGTAGTACTTCCCATTATATTGATTTCATAAATGTTTCTGATATTTGAAAAAAACAATAGTAGTAACTCTTTCCTGATCCACGTTGAAATGCAAGTAAACTAGGGTCAACTCATATGAAATTCATTTAAGCAAGTAATTACCATTAGCTCTAAGAACCCATATTCATGAGAATATGAAAAGAAATAGTTTTTTTTGTTGCTAACCAGCTGTAATTAGATAAGAAAATCTTGTTTTTATTAAATACTAGTATATTTATTGCATAAAAATAATTATAAATACTTTTAAAAATAAAAACTCCACAGATTAAAACAAACACATTAGTTGAGGAATCAAAATTTAGATTTTAAAATATTTAAAGTTAAAGTTGTTATTGTCTATTATATTTTTCAATGTAACTTTTGGTTATTGATCATTCCTTAGCTAGTGTGGATACTGATTAGTGATTAGCATGACTCTAAAAACTTTTCATATATATTTGTATTCATATATAGTCGACTGTCCACCCATTAATTAATTTAATTAATTAATTAATTAGGAGTACATAAGAGCTTCGATTGATGAGAGACATTAAAATTATTGTATTGTATTGGCTTGCTCGTGCTCTTGTTGATTGTTTTGAATAAAATAAAAAAATATTTGATTTTTATAATGTTTAAAATGACTTGGGTTTCTTGTTTTATGGAAATACCCTCCTGTACACGTGAAGTGGTGCAAACCAAGGTCGAAGATGGGAAGGAAGAAAAATATAATTAATTGATAAATGAATAAAATAAAATGAAATAAATGCAGGGGAAGAGTAGAAGCAAGTAATTAAGAAGCCCCAACTGATGGTAATATATAGATCGGAATGTATGGCGGCACACATGGTGATTAATAGTATCATAAATGGGATGATAATGATAAAGACACAGCTTTGCTTCTATATAAGGAATTGACATATTGAACACGACTTGGGCTGCTGTAAACAGCTCAATCCTCTTAACTTCACTCTACCGACAAATTTAATTTTACTTTAAATCATCATATATATAATTCACAACTCATTCACCCACCTTAATTACTTGATGTTGATGTATACGTATGTGGCTTCACCCATTACCAATGTACTAGTATTTTTCTGACTCATCTCGGCATGCCACGTTTAAAGGATTAAAAATATAATGGGTCTCAAGTGGGTTGATAAGTAACACTAATTTTTATTACATGTTTATGTATAATTTTTAGTACTTTTTTAATCCGCATATCTCTATCATCCAACATATTTTAAATATTTTTTTTGTATTTTATTATTGGCGAGTCAATAAATAGATTGACTAATCTTTATAAGGCATAAAATGAAGTTGAATTTTCATTCCAACTTCCTATTTCATCCTAGTGAGATGAATAGTTATAGAATTTTTAATTTTAACCCTTTTAAAAATTAGTTTATGCATTTTAATTAATTTTGTACTCAAGATTAAATTTGATTATTTGACTAAAAAGTTTTTGACATTTTATATGAAATTAAAAAATTGTAAATAAAAAAAATAATAGTAAAATGTGATTTGTGCGTGCAAATAATTAAAAATAAATAATAGAAAGATCACGCACACAAAAGTAGTATATGAGTTCACCCAACTCGAATAAGTTCAATCTTCACAATCGTGATATTTTTGTTATGTGCTTCAGAACCATAATGTTCTCCTTTTTGTTATATATATATATATATATAAAAAAAAAAAATTGACCTCAACCCATCCCACCATGCACCATCACCTTTAGACAAATTGGTGTAAGAGCATAATAAATTAAATTAAATTAAATAAATGAAAATTTTATTTTGTTTGAAGATATCTTAATTAAAATGCATTTCTATCATAACTTAGATGAATGCATTTGACATAAATCAACACACTTCTACAATATTAAAATATATACAAAATTTAATATTTTTTAAAAAATAATATATTTGATTCAAATTTTAAACTAAATATATCAATTTTATTTAATCCATTTTTGCTATATTTTAGAATAAAATAATTTTTCTTTAATAATAAAAAAGTAAAGATTTATCTGCGTCTGATTTAGTGTATTGCATCAAGCTACTATAACTTCCTCTCAAACTAAGCATTTTTAAGTTTTTTCCACACAAATTAATTTGTATTAATAAATAAACAAAATAATATTCTAGTATCAGTTTATAAACTTATACTATTAACCGTCATAAATATTTATAAGAGATAATAGACTTGGGTTGCATAAACTATATATTCCCTCTTGTCTCGTAATAAAATAGAAAGAAAACTCAAAACGTTGTCGCTTTTTCTCAAAGCAATTTTAATTTTTTTTTTCGTATTTAGTTAATATTATGTACATTGTATTCAAATTATTGGTTTTCATATGAAAAAGTTATGAACAATTGTCTAATTAAAAATATTATCATCAAAATAAAATGTGACAAAATCACAGTGAATAAAAAAAAATCTTTTGTTTGTAAATAAAATACATCAATAATCTTTGTTCATACTTTTTTACTCTATGTGAAATAATCAAATAAAACAAATAAAGTATTTTGAGTGTAAATTTAAAATAAAATAATAAATATAACATAATTTAAATGCAAATAATTAATATCCCATATCACAGATTTATAAGCTAAATAGACCTAACAAAATGGGAGTTTATTCACAAACCTCCTGTGTTTTATCGGATCGACTAATTTGAATATTTATTCTGACAAAAAAAGTCACCTCAAGATTAGTCAAGTCACATGTATATGTTGAAGGCTTTTTTTAGTACATCACTGAGTTAGAAAAAAGAACTACCCAACAAAAATGACTCAGTTTAGTTATGGGTATGTTTATGGAACTCATCTTAAACAACCCGACTCAAAATTGTTTGTTGTTTACATACGAAATCAACCCTTAAATTGTGTTCACATTCCAATGTTTAAAAAATGAACTACCAAGAAACTCAGCTCTCGCACGCGTGACACATCTTTGACATATTACTGTGTCGTTTAAATTTTAAATGAAAAAAAAATTATTTTATGTATTAATAACAAATAATTATTATATATATATTTTTTATATTTATTAATGACAAATATCTGTCTTGTATGTTGTAGGTGACAATAAAAGTATTTGTCAAATTGTTATTTAATATTTATCAGTTTTAAATATGTGTCGCATATTTTTTTATGTATCAATATAAAGTATTTGTCATGTGATTTTTTTATGTAAATCGCTTATAAATATTTGTGCCGTATTTTTATGTATTATTTATAAATATTTATTCCATAATTTTTTAATATTTATCAATAAAAAAATTATACATTATTTTTTTACGTATCAATGGTAAATATTTGTTCTATGATTTTTTTTTTTATTATTATTAAATATTTGTTATGTATTTTTTTTATACATTAGTTATAAAAATTTATCTAGTGTTAATTTAATAATTGTTATTTTTTATTTAACTAAAAAAATTTGTCCCATATTTTTTAAACAATAATTATAAATATTTAGTATATATTTTTTAATATTTATCAATGATAAATATTTAATATAATCTTTTTTTTTATTTACAAATATGACATTTGTAGTTTTTTTTAAAAGAAATAGTAATTTTTCAATTCCTAACTTCTAAAAATCACTTGATTTTCTCAATTATTAACTTTTAAAAACTTTTTTTCTTCAAAAAGAAAACCTAACTTGTTTTTTTGTCCAAAAAAAATTATTTTGAAATGTTGGTTTTTTGGTAGTTACTTTTTCATGGATAGTTATTATTTTTTATGTTATAAGGTAATTACTATTTTTTGGTTGTTATTACTTATTTTTTTTGTATTGATAGTTTATTAACATTTGTATCATTTAAAATTTAACAATTATTAAAAATAAAGTAGATAATATTGATTTTTTATTGTTAGTTTTTTTTATATTAAAGTTGATTGTATACATAAGAAATCATCTGTTGTTGTTTTGTAGAACAAGAATATGTTCAATATTTATTTATCATTCAATTGGAGTTAAGTGAATTGAATCTAGAACTAAATATTTCGTCTTCCCCTCACTAACTTTATTAAAACATTGCTTCATGAGGTGCTATAAATCGATCAAATGCAAAAACTGATTAAAAACGAAAATGACATTATCTTTAATTTTTACATATGAGCATACGTCAAGTGGCCTTTTCACCAGTGAACGGTCCCTATCTTATCAATTAACCACGAGTGATGTTTAACCATCACTTTCGAATTTTCTTACATTAGTGGTGATGCGTTTTTACAATTAGAGAGCCAATAATTAATACACAAACTCAAAGATTTTTTGAAGAAATAACTGTTCAATAGATTATACGAACGAGTATTTTTAAAATACTTGTTATTAATTGGAACAATAGAAATTTTTGCGCATCAAAAAATTAATTTTAAATTTTAAAATTTGAACATACAAATTTCAGTATAGCATTTTCATAGTTATATTATTTACATGTCCACTAAAGATATTTGTTGGCATTTGTTGAATATTGAAATATACAAAAATAATTTAATTTATTTACATTATTAATAAAAATAATTTTTATATTTAATTATAATTGTTAGATAAACAAATTAAACTTAAAATTATGTTATCATCTTATAATAAAATATTAAGAATATATGAAATGATATGTGATACAAAATTTGAGTATCTTGACATATTGTTAGAGATTTTCAAAATAACGAAAATTAGGGAATATCAAGAAATTATGTATATCTTTTGAAAAAATAAATTATATTTGATTAGTTTCGAAAAGGTTTGTTTTTACGTGAATTTGAAATTTAAATTAATAAACAGTGATTTATATGATTAAATGTGTTTTTTTTAAGTGTAACACATGAAATGTCATAAAAAAAATTATTTCGATTAAATTGACATCACTAACGCAGAAACATGTATAAATATATTTTAAAATAAATGCATAAATATATAAAATATAATTAAATGTATTTAATCATAAACTAATGTATCTTTTTGTTTGAATAAATTCTTAAACAATCATTTTTTTCCCCGAATTATTTCTCTTCTTAAAATTACAACAAAATTTATGGGGGAAAGAAAAAGATAACATTTGTTTTTTTCTCTCAGTTTTCACTCTCCAAAATAATCAATGTAATTTCTCGTGAGCATTAAATCAAACAGAAACTGCAGCTAACTTTTGTTGACCTAGAGGAAGATAGTGAAGAATAAAAGGAGGAAGATAAAGAAGAATAAAAGGAGCTATTTTTCAAGGCTACAATGTGCAGAAGATCATTGACTACTGTATTGTATGGACTATAGAGTCCCACTTGTGAGAATCTTTACAAAAATTAGGTAAGTTTGATTGATTAATCTAATGTTCAATCGGTAATAAGTCTAAAAAGATAAGAAGATTACCATCATTTCCATTTCTATATCCCTCTTTAACTAGTACATGAGATTTTTTTTATTAAACTAATTCAACCATGCAAAATTTCTACTTTTGATCTCTCCTTAATTATTAGTACATTTGCACACAAAAAAATAAAATATAGCGCTCTTAAATATAATACATGTTTTAAAATTACAAGATTTATTTTTTTATTTTTTTTCTCAAATATACTAATTGTTAATAATATTAATCTATTATTAAAATAACTTTTAATTTATATATTAATATATATTTTAGACATCTAGGGACAAAAAGAATTTAATTACGGTGAACTGTCTCATTTTATATTTACTTTTAATGGGGAACTTGTAATTTTCTCAATATACATCTCAAACATATCATTAGTGATTTTAAGGCTTAAACAATAAAGTACGTGGTTCAAATAGATATGATTGAGAAAAATTACTTTACATCCTTACATTACATAGTTCTCATACGGAACAAACCATATAAATTTTCAAAAATACCATTGAGATGTTTAGATAAAACTCAAATTATTTAGAAGAAAAAAACGGAGGAACAAGAGTGAAAATTCTTAAGAAATAATGAACGTTCGAAATTTTTTAGTTTTAAAAAACATCTAAACATAAAGAATTAAAGATGTTTCAATGTTTTAACTTTTTTGAAAATTTGAAATTCTGAACTATTTACAATTTGAAAAATTCAGAATTAAAAAATTCACATTAAAAAAAAAAAACAAAAATAGCGTTAACTAAACTACGCTACATCTATTTTTAAAAAAATAAAATAAACATCATATTTAGAAAAAGCAAAAACAAAATAAAATAGCAGCAGTCGTATGTTAACCCAACGCTTCATCTAAATATTTAAAACTAAAGAAGCTTGAGTTTTATTGGTCCGTATTTTTATAAAGCAAAATAAAAATGTTTGTATTGGCCTTTGTGTAGGCTAAGTTGACATGACATATTTTTTATTGCAGTTTTAGAAAAATGTTTTCTCTTTTTAAAAATTAAAAAATACAAAACTTGTTTGTAATACAATTTTTTAAAATAATTTTAAAAAATATTGTTTTTAAAAGTAGAATAGGTAATGCATGTTTCACTTTTCACTTTTAGACGTTTTAAATCAGAACAAAAAACACACGGAAAATATGCAGATTTCGTTAATGGCACTATCGTAATACTTGGTAACTCAATTTTCCAAAAGAACACGCGCATAATATTCATTTACTACAAGATCAATTATTTTAAACTTCAAATATCCATTAACTTTTTATTAAAAAAATATCCATTATCTTGAAATATCACTCCATTATGTTCAATTATTTTCACTTAATTTTTTTATTTTATGAAATTTCTTACTTATATACTTTCACTCTATTTTTCGTTCTTTTTCTTTATTACTAACACTCCATCAAACAAAGTTTAGTTATATTTCTAATCCATTTACTATATATAATAAAAATATGTTTCCAAACAAATCTAGTCTCTTATGTGTAAATATTAATTTTTATTTTATTTTATTTATTTAAAACTCTAAAACTCTCAGAATTTGTTTAAATTTTCTACAAATTGTAATGTTTAAAAAAACTAAACTATCTTTATTTATTCATGTATCAAAATGAGTCAAACTCACCCAAAATGCTGCTAGTCAACAATAAATTTGAACTATAAAGATAACCAAACACCTGAATATCAAAGGCATCTTGTAATTTTCATTCAAATTGAGCCATAACAAACAACTCTATGAGCAACAACTTCTACTCGGAATAAATAAAATTTCAACGGTTTTTATCAAACTAAGCTATAATGACTCTTAAATTAAGATAAAATCTAAATAAGTTAATCAATCAAAGAGTTTCTATTACATGTTCTGCTTAAAATAATCAACGAATTACAATGAATGTAGTTTTAGTTTGATATTAATGTTACGGATATTATATTTAATTTAATTATGTGTTATATATACTTAAAATACTCTACATGTATGATTTTCAAAGATCTCATTAAAATTATGACAATGTTTAATATTATATTTCTCCTAAATATAATATTAAAAAAAAATCAGTTTTAAAAAATATGCATCAAACAAATTTTATAGTTTTTAGTTTTAAAACATAAGCAATAAAAACTACCAACCAGCTTTTTTTGTTTTCTCATTTTTAAAATAGTTTTCGAAAATTGGATTGCCATATAATTTTTATGTTACTTTTTTTTTCTTCTTAATTACTGTTTTCAAAAATTAATAAAATTAAAAAACTAAAATTAAAAAACTAAAAATAAAAATACAATTAAAATTGTTTTGAATTTTCCAAATTTAAAATTTAAAGAAAAATAAAATGTGAGGGCAAAGTTAAAATTTAGATGATTTGTTGTACAAAGATTAAGTGTAGGGGTACGGATAATTTTTTCCCAAGATTTCGTACCTATCTCGCACAAAAACTCATCTATGACCTTTTGATAAATGGATAATATGACAGATGACTCAAATATATAGATTTTAATATGATATATGTATATATATACTTTTTTTTTTGTTTAAACCATATCACAACTCTACATAAATCACTTTGTATATAATTATAAACTCTTCTCACGCATTAATTTTTTTAGATTAAATCTAACACAATGTTACAAAATCATTTTCTATATAAAGCCTTACTCAGTCCAAAAAATCAGCTTCTATGTAATTAAATTCTTTAAAAAAATTATAATTAAATTCTTTCAAATTTCAATAGGAGACTTGATTGTATATATGGTATGGGTGGCCCAAATAAATAAATTCTACTACTACCAATTTAAGTGTTTTGGATTAATCTTAACTCTACAAAATCATTTGTAACAGTAAGTGATGTCTCTTTATGTAAACTTTTAAAAATTTATTTATAAAGTATGATTTTCAACCTCAATCAATTAGAAAAAAAGTCTAATCTTAAATTGTGAATTGAAAAACGCAATATTTTTATAGAAAGAAATTCCATTTAAACTCCATATAAAGAATCATTATAGGACTTTTTTTTTATATTAAAAGAAATTATAAATTTTATTATAATTAACTCACACAATTACGAGATAGACATTCAACTTAATAAAATCGACATTTATTAGTTGAATTAGAGATTAAAAACTTACGATTACTTATTTTGATAGAAACTAATTTAATATTAAATAAATTTACTAACAAATTAATGTAATTAGAAATCACAAAATCCATATAGGCTACTTGTAATTTGCCATGCATACATTTGTCTCTTCAGAATCTGATTCAACGATGCGGGGCACAATTTGACTCTTAACATACATTGAACAAAAATAATGCAGGGCACAATGCTAATACTTGTTCAGCAATAAATGAGTAAGCATAGAAGATTCAATAAAAAGGCTCCAATTAATGTGAAGTTATTAAGCTATTATGCAAAAGACTTTATTAAGCTACTATATGCTTTGTCGCTCTTCTTCTAATAATAATTCTTTAGGCTAAGAGTTAATTTCCTCCATAATTATGCAAACACTTTCATTCGAATTTTGTTTTCTATTATATAGGAATGGGCCGACTAAGATTGATGGGCTTATATATAACCTAAGCAAATAATTAAGTGGGCTACGCAAACCATGCATGTTGAAATTTTCAAGCAATTAATTGAACAACTAGTATTATTTCCATTGTTCAATTAAATTAAGAATTAAATGACTACTTAATGGAAGTTGTTATTCAGTCAGTGATATACTCTACCGTTTTGTTTTATTACATTTAAAATTTAAAATAGTAATTATCTCATAAAGGAGTATATTTTGGATAAGGGAAGCTAGAATAATTTTCTGTTTTTTGTTTTTTGTCATTTTGAGGCACAATTAGAAGCACCTTAGTTGGTTTGGTTGGGGATGGGGAATCATATATATCAATGTTGACGTTGACTAGTCGGTTTAACTAGGAAGTCATCATATATACAGTTAATTTTCACCCTTAAATTAAAAGTAACACAACAAACCCATGTTATGTGGACAGTCTTTTCTAAAAGGGTAAATAACTTTATCCTACAAAAGTTGTGACAAATTCTGATTCGGCACGCCTATTAAATTGGAGGGTCAATCCTACCTTGCATTTTCCCTTTCAAAAATCCTCACATTAAATTATAATTTTTTTATCTTCAGCTTAAAGTGAAAATATCTATATACCCATAGTTAACTATATGTTACCTATTTATAATATGTCTGGTTCAGCGATTAAAATTAATTTTGAATTAATTCAATTTATAAAATTAATTTTAATTAAAAATTAATTAAATATAAAAAATATGTTTTAATTCAAAATTTTAAATTTTAAATTAAAATTAAAATTAATTTTTTAGGCGAAACTAATATCACTCAATCATATTAAAATTAAGTTTATATATTTAAAATTGATTTTAGTTTTTCTGAAAATGGAACCAAATATGTACTCAATTTCATTAAGAAATCTTGATGACTTCGGAGAGATTCACATTTAATTTAATTAATGGTTAGTTCATATATTTTTCTTTATAAGAAAAGAGGATGTATTTATCTGATATGATGAATATATAACAATATATATGAACACCTAGGCAGAAAATAGTGGTCATATATATTCATCAGAACCAAGAACAAGATTCATATGGAGAAATGGTATGTATGTTCAATCAAATTTTGTAGTACGGAAACTAGTTAGTTTGGTAGCATTATTTATTAATTTTTGTTTCTGTGCATATAAGTGCCATTATTTGTCTATGTCATCTGTTAGTTTAATGGAAGAATCTGACTTTATATTACATAACGAAAACTATACATTACGGAACGAAATTCAAATCGCGTTGAGGATTGTAATAAAATGCAAGTAGCCATTACCATTACTAGAGCCGTAAAAATGAATTAGCTGAATGAGTTGATGCAAGTAGCCATTACCATTACTAACACCAAATCTATAGTTTTACATATCTCTAATAATATAGTTACAATTTTGATTAGACATAATACACTATCCTAAAATTAATTTATAAAGTAAAGGTTGTCCTTACTTATAAACTCATATTTAAGTCATATTTCATCTATTGTGAGACTTTTAACAAATCTCTAATACTCACGAATAGACATATAGTATGACTCACGTGATCTGATTGTAACATCCTATTTTTTGAAACATCATATTGAAATTCAACATTGAAAATACAATCCATGTGGTCCACTTTATTAATCTATATGTTAATGTATATAATTTCAGAATATCACCACTCCATAGGACAAAAATCATTAGATCTTGTATATAATTGAATATCATCTAAAAAATTTGGGTTTGATTTAATACAATTTTACAAAGTTAGTTTGTAAAACAGAAATTGTTCCTCACTTATAAACTTTTCAACTATATCTCATTTGATACTAGATTCTTAAGCTATACATAATTGATATATATATATATACTCTATTCGAAATCAAGGTTGTTAAACTCTCGAGTTAATTCTTAAGCTCTTACGAGTTTATGGTTTTAGATTATGAAAATGAGTCAACTCACGTGTAAACTCTATTTTTGATAAACTATTACGAGTTAAAAAAAACTATGATAAAATTTGTAAACTCTCAATTTTACTAGTGCTTTACGAGTTTACAATTGTATATTAGTTTATCTTAAAATGTAAAATCTTGATAAATATTTACCAATATCCGATTAAATTATGTATGTATTGTAATATCTATTAGTTTCAAAAAGTAAATTTACGTTTTTATTGTTATTTTTATGGACAACTATTGTACTTCAATGTGAGTTTGCTATTTTTCTTCTATTTTATTTGGGTTTATCATAAATATTTAATTATCCATTTAAATTTATTTATTTATTATGAAGATTAAATGTTGAATTATTGTTATTTTCAATGATATTATATCATCTATAATGGCATATATATGTTATTTAATATTAAGTAAACTAATATGAGTTTACGAATTTACTTAAATTCTCGAGTTTGACAACTTTGATAAGAATGAAATTAAAAAAAGAACAATTAAAAATTGACATGTATGATCTAAAATTTAGTCTAATTATTTCATTTTTTCAATTAATTTTTATTTATATTTGATTGTAGAGTAATATATAGTAATATAGATATCAATTATCTCCCTCTCCCACCCCCACCACACGCTAATTAAAAGAACAGAAAATAAAAAGTTGTAGCTATGAGTTATCAATTTCACTTGTTGATTTATGCAGCATGCAATTATCATGGTACCACGAAGCTGTTGTGTTGATCGAAAGTTAAGTGTGGTCCAGAAGTGAAGAGTTAGAGTGGATGGTTGTGATTCATGGACTACGCCCTTTTTGGACATTAATATTATAGACCACTTCAAAACAGGACCACTCATTCAAAAT
>NC_021163.2:7882995-7927168 GCF_000331145.2 Cicer arietinum
CTTTCCCTATTGGGGACCAATTGCTGCTCGTGACCGTACTACATTTCCATTCAATGCTCAATTCATCCCAAAATAATATTATCATCATCAATTTCACTTCCATCTCAATTCAATTACATTTCATTTGTCTCATTTTCAATACTTCTCTCATTGGAAATCCTATGCTGAGTTTAAGTATTTTCAATTCCATTTTTTTTTTTAAACGTTTGTTTCGGTGCAAGTTGGCATTAATGGGAAATCAGTAGTGTGGTCATAAATATTTGTTGATTTGAGGCTCATCAACAGCTTTCGTTTTCTTTATGAGAATGATGTGGGTCACTGCATGGTCTATTAATATTTAATTTGCATTCATATTTTTCAAGCTCCATACACATCCTTTTCTTTATCTTTAAATTTTTTCCCCTTTTGTCCAATGAATTCCCAGTGGTGATAACGACGAGCATGTTATGTCACTCAACACGAAATGTGAGCCACAGAATCACGAGAACAACGACAGACCAAGATCATTATATTCTATTTTTATCTAAAATTTTATATCATTCAATATATGAGTTACATTTCTTAAATATTTTTCATTTAACTTATTTTTAATTCATACGAGATTAATGGCTCAAATTTTAACTTCAATCTTGAAGTTTAAGTTTTTTACATCATTGTTGTTGAAAATTATGGTTGAAGTTAATAAAGAGATAAATAATTAAAAAATCAATAAAATTTGAAATAATTATCTTAAAAATTGTATACAATTAAAATATGACACACTTTTATATAATACTCTTAATGTAATTAACCTAACAAATTTCACCTAACTATAAAATCTTTTAACGGTCAATCCCCACAAGGTAGGAGCAAATTGGGAATGTATAACAATATTTTCAATTTGGGATGAACAATACAATACAATACAAAAAAAAAAGAAAAGTACAATGTAATTAATAAAAGAAATTTACAAAAGAAAGAATAACAACCGTAATCACATCGTCTAAACAACAAAATTCATGTAAAAATTGGTGGTGGTCGAGTTGTATAACTCTCATCGAAATCTTCAGCTTACTTTGGGTTAACTAAAAAAATATACTGATGTCTCCATGACACTTACTCTAATATAGAATCAAGAATCTCAATCTTAGATCTTCAAACGTCAAATTTGGCCAACAAAATTTAACCATGGAAGCACAAAGCGAAGGAGAAATGTCTAATACCATAGTGTAAAAAAAAAGTGATAATTGTTTTACTATCATATGATAGAAACACAAAGATAAAAGAATAATGAACAATAAAACTTTCAAAGAATCGCATCATAAATCACAAAACATTTTCAATCTTAAATTTTTAAATATTATACAACTAAGTTGAGAAAGAATAAAAAATCACAAATTTAAATTTAAAATAAACAAAAAAAGATAAAAAAAAAATTAAAAAAAAATATAACCAAATAATTATTATTGTTCTGATTTCATATTAAAAAAAGAATGAAACACTTTTATATATTATCTTGAATGTAATTTACCTAATAAATTCTTATATGATATAAAAAAAGTTTTACATATGAATCAATCATATTTCACTCTTTATTACTTTGTTATTCTACCACAACTACCGAGACTATGTAGGTCCACTATGTTTGTTTGAAATCTTGAGGCCCAGATAAATCCTCTCGGTCTAAGAGACCTGGCCCAGAGATAGATACAGCTCGCACATAAACTACGTCTTATTTAACGTTTTCCACGTAATTCTGGGCCAGGTAGCAAGCATTTTATTAAGTTTGTTTGAAGGCAACTTCTACCGTGCATGACGGCGTCAAATCTCTCATGGTAGGAGAGCATCTATTGGATTAAAAGTTCTACATAATATTATTATAGACTTTATACATCATGTTATTTTTTTTTCTCTCATTCTTGATTTTTTTAATAGTCGACTTTAATAATTAATAATTAACTTAATTAAAGGAATGAGTCGAACTCATCACCTTATTTTTACTTCATGTCTCTCAAATCACCAAAAATCCTAATAAACATTACTACACAAAAATGATTAAAAAAACTTTAAAGATACATAAGAGTTGATTAAATGTTATAAATAAATAAAATAAAAAATTTAAAGAATTAAAAGTTGATAATTTTTTTTATAAAGACTACAAATAAAATAATAAAATTTGATAGAAAGTAAAAATTTATTTACCTAAAAGTAGTTAGTTTTATTTAATTTTTACCATCTCTTTTTGTGTGAAATTTGAACCAAACTAAATTGACGAAGAATAAATTAATTTAGTTCAATTAAATTGTATTGATATTTATAGGTAAAAATAATACCATTCAATTAAAAAGTTAATTTTATTTTATTTTTATAATCTATTTTTATAAAATTTGAATCAAATTAAATAGAAGAAAAATAGAATGATTCAGTTCAATCAGATTGATAATTTATATTTAAAAAATATGAATCAATAAATAAGAGTTGTTTTAGTTTAATTTTTTAAATATATATTTTTATGAAATCCGAACCAAATCAAATCAATAAAAAAAACCTGATTTAGTTTGTTCAATCAAATTGATAATTTTAAAACCTTAAAAACAATTTATTTAAAAGTATAATTTTTATCAAATAATATTATTTTGTATTCTATTAAAACAAATATGTAAATTACAGTAAAAAGTTAATATATTAAAAAAATTTAAAAAAATTACTCTGATGTTCGATGGCTTAACTCAATTTCTAATTTTAAATCTAATTTTTTAATTATTTTTTTTTGGAAAAGCTAACATTTGATTTAAATGTTGAATTTTCATACTTAAAATTGTATTTCCAACAATTAAAAAATTTAAAAATTATATTTTTGGTATATTTGATATGTACTCTAAAAGTACATATTAACATGACCATTATTTTTTTCTTTTCTGAATTAATCATTTACATCTTAAAGTGTGATGTGTCAAATTTTGGACCTATCACTAGTAGTACCAAGGTAACATTTTCTCCAGAAAAGGCAAATAATGAACCCAAAACTTCCATTATTTTTCAATCTCTTTCGGTGATAAATCAATAATTCTTTTTCAACTAAAATATTATGGTGATCAAATTTTTTAAATTTAGATTGATAAATAAAAAATATAACATTATATTATATTATATAAAAAAAATTAAGTTGTATATTTAAAAAAATATATTGACGATCAAACTCTAAATATTTATTATATAGATGTAAAATTCTAGTTGACATTTTTAATAATTACAAAGTAGTTTTTTTTTTCTTTTCAAACACTAAAATTTAGAGAGTTTAATTGTTATATTTTGTGAGTGTAAAAAATTTACAATATCAACACATCACAAATATCCATAAGTGTAACTTTAAAAGTAATTATGATAAAAGTAAAACTGATTTATTGATCTGACAGTTATGATTAATTGATAGTGTAAAATATTTTTACATCGTCGATACTTGCAAATTAAATTCAAATTTTTACACTGAAAAAAACAATATATATAATTATTAAAATTTATTTAAACACGACACATTGTTTAAAACATCAATATTGATATAATATTGATAAAAGATAATAGTTTTGTTTAAGTATTACACAATCTACTTTAAAATTATGTGAAACTATATTTCAAATCAATAAATGTCAGATTTATTGGTTTAGTTCAACTTGAACTCAAACTCATAAAAACATATCTAATTAATTTTGGTTGAATTATTGCGATTATAGAATCATTTGATTTGATTTTTGTATCTTTAAATAAAATTCATACATTAAATAGTCGAAATTTAGGTTGTAAAAATTATTTTATTTTATAATTATAGGAGTTGTTTTTGTAATATGTTTTATAAACTATTCCCTCAGTATTTTTTCTTATAATAGACATTTAGATTATAATTCGGTGAACAAAAATTAATATACTTAGTCTAGAACCGTCATGCATCTCATTTGATTAAATTAATTCATCTAAATAAAATATGTATAAATAGCATGTCATCTTCACATATTAGACTCAAACATACATTCCGACACAATAACCCAACAACCACAATTTTACTCACCGATTATAGAACTCAAAATTATAACAACATACACCACAATATCTATAAATATCATATCATACTTTTACTTTTAAGACAATCATTCTATAACCATCCACACAAATATCCTTTCATCGTAGTGGAGAACATAGTAGAGAATGAGAAGATAAAGAAAAATGTCTAGTGCATCAAATACAAATATAAAATTTTAAAATGGTTAGAGTATAAAAAATAGACATACAATTTTTAAAAGGTCTCTTATATTAAAAATAAAATAAAAAAATTAGGACTTCCTAGTTGAGTTTGCATTCTATATCAGTTTAGAAAAGAAAAATAAAGGAAAGAGAGAAGTAGAAGGGGAAGAGTTTGAGAGGAAAAGATGGTGGGTGTGTTGTTAGGAACTGCATTTGGGGTTTTAGGCGCTAACTCGAAGTCGAAGGTGTTTGAGAGGGGAGTATCGGTAGCATAAAAATGACAAGCCTCCATGTGACATTGCATGTGATGCAGCATACTATATTAATTATACTAATTGCCGAACTATGACCCCAACATTCACATTTTGTATTTTGTTGCAAATGAGAAAGGACATAATATGTTGTATCTGAATTATTTAATGTATGTGTTAGGCTTGTTCTGTGTTGCTTCTAATCACTTGACATAATTATCGAATTTTTACCGATTCTTAACGGTTACCACTTAGTAATTTCTTGTGCGCAAACCAGGGAATAACCCAACAAAGACCTGGGAACAAAATTTGCACAGTAAAATAACTGAAAAGCTATGTGGCAACAAAAGCATGCAGCTACATTCTCAAAACCAAAGCCATCAAACGAAAATGACTGAAAAGCACACAAACCAATTGCATTCTAAAGGTCGTCGACTACAAGCTCATGGCCGAAACAAGAGTTGGTTTACAAACTAACACACAAAAAATACAACATAAATTCCATGTTTGTTAAATATAATAATGCACACACATAGAAGTAACAACAACCATATATACAAATACAGAATACATTGTCTATATCAGACCTGCAATACTATGTGCGCAATTCCAACCAGCTAACACCTGCCAAATAACATTAAAGCCTTCATTAGCCTCAATGTTTACACATAAGTCCCTAAATTAGCAAGTTTCATGTTGACATTTTTTGTCAATGGTTATTAAGGAGCTGTCAGAGCAATGACATTTATAAAAAATGAATTCCAAGCTAGGCATACTTTTTAATTGTTAAATTGAATCAAATACTTCAAGGTTATTGAACTTTATTAAAAAATATTAAGCTGGTAGACTAATTGATATTATTCTATTAGCACTAAGAGTACCTGTCTATTGATTCCAGCAATCATTCACAAGCAATCTTGGTGTCAAAGCTGCTAAGGCATATTGCAAATGCTTCAAAGGCAGAGATTGGATACTGGTAATCCATGGTGAATACATCCTTTCCAACTTTTCCAAACTGCAGAATAACATTTTCCTGAGCCTGCTCAGAAACTCCGTTTTTAGGAGAAGCAACCAGCTGGAAATTTTTAACTGAAGCAACTGTCACACGTCCATTGAAGTTCAAACACCAGCATTGGAGTTGTTCATGCCACCTAGGAGCCTTGTTTCTTAACACCAGCATTCCGTCGTTTTGACTAGGACTCGAAGGAACTGGTTGGAGATTCTCTGTGCGGGTTGATTTTGATCTGAAGAATGGGATAGACGGAGAAGTATCAATTCTGCTATGAAGAAATCGAGTCTGTGTTGGGGCCACGCCTCCAGGTTCAACAGCTGAGGCAGGGATGGAATCCATAACGCATTGCATTATTCGAGGACCCCTGTTAATTAACATTTTGTAAACTAACTTGTAGTTGTTCTAAATAATGCAAAGTAGAATGGATGCTCTATTAAAAAATGCAATAAATAAAAGAAAGATAATAGTCAGTTTACCAAATTATCCTTATTAACTAATGATATGTTTTTCACTATCATAAATACAAAGTAGATCGAATGCTCTTGAAGTTGTTTACATAGTAATAATTGAAGGGAACAATTGGGAAAAAAAATAATTTAAGTTACATTGAAAATTGAATATGACATTCATTTTAAAATAATTTTATTTCTAAAGTGACACTCATTGTGAAACGGAGAAAGAGGGAGTGATACCTAGAGCCCAAAACATTCAAATCGTATGAGACATGCACAATGGGATAGTTGAGAGCAGGAACTCTTGGAGACACTTGCTTGAGACTAACTAGTCTGGTGGTACGAGACTTTGCAACTTTAGCTCCAAAAATTGGAGGGTGTGCATCATACACTGTAAACTTGGTGCCCAGAAAATTTGATCTATTACCATTGAACAAAGAAGTGATTTCAGAAATAGAAGATAATAATTAACAACTGATGTCATATGTCAACTAAAATACCTCAACTTCCCAATATAGGTGCTACTCCCTCTCGATACATCATCGTAGTTCAAAGAAATGATGTAGTCAGTGTGGGTTGCACGTCGGCACTTGCGTGCAGCAAGAAGGAACTTGCCGTCATCAGTTGAGGCTGCAAAATCAAATCAACATTACATATGTATCAAAGGCTACATAGAAAAATGGATAGGAGATCTCCTAATATTATACTAGTTCAAGCTACAAGGTAAAATGGATGACTTGACTACTAGTTGAATCTCTGGCAGCACTCACCTTGGTTCAAACTGAGAAAAAGATAATATGTTTGGTTACTCCGATTTCGTTTGATATAGCACTGAATGAGAGAATCCCTTGGACCAGGCTGCATGATCAAACTAATAAGTCAATGATAGTTTGGGAATGAAAAGGGGGACAATTAACAAATGTAATGGCGTTAGAAATAAATTAAGAACTTCATAATACTAGGAATCAAAATTTTCAGAAATAGTAGATCATGAAGAATATTTTTAATCGTAGCACATGCTATTTGCATGCCACTTTTGCATGTTTTCTTATCACCACTATCACATTCAATCTTGTTGGCATATCTCACTTAATCAATAACATGAAGAGTCATTAAACAGGCAGGCAATGAGGCTTGTATATTTATCATTAGGACACAATGCTGCTAATCACAAGGAAGCTAATTGAAGAAAGCAGCTTCCATATTTCATAAATTTAAAACTCAATATTGAACAATTTCACTTGCAAAAGCACTCCAATGCCAACAATCATTCTTGCTCACTCTCTTCCGGTGAGGTGTGACTGAGGATTTCACCACACCACACACAACAACCAAAGATACGCAACCCATCACTCAACATACACAGGTTTTATTCATTGTAATTTCATGAATGTAAAGCAGCATCAAACAGTCAGCAACATTTATAAAACACCTTAACTCGTCAACCTTTCTCAAGTCAAGTATAGTCATCAATCAAGATCACACATAAAAGTAAAGAATAAAATTATATTGCTGTCAATAAAACCAAACCACATCAGCTGAAAACGATGTCTAGACAATCACAAAGTTCTCTGAACATAACTCAAGAGACTGTATATAACAAAAGAACAATAGCAAGTTTGCATCAGAAAACTTGACTTGACTTGACCTGACTTGAATTGAATTGACTATTACCAACATCACAAAAACAAAAAAAAGATACAATGAGAAAATGGTGGTAACAAATGGTACCTGCTTCAATGAGATAGGGAATGTCAACTTGCATGATGTTTGAGGAGGTTTAACAATTTCCTTCATAATTTCTCTCCAACTCCGGCAAACACCGGCACACGCAACAACATGTTTCCGAGCAGGCCAAGTATCCTCTGATGCTTCAATTCTCAAAAGCACATCTCTCAAAAGCTCAGGAGGCATATTAGCCCAACAACTCTGCTTCAAACCATCAACCACCAAAGAACTATCGGTAACATTAACATCACAGTGTGACTGTGACCTTGATCTCATACCATACCCAAATTTCACCTCAAATCCCTTCCTATCCAGAATCATATTCCTAAACGACATCTTCAACCCCCAACCCTACCCTACCCTACCCTACCCTACCCAATTCTACTAAATTACACACAATTATTCAAAACCATTAGCTAGTAGATAATAAAGATTGAATATTTAACAGAAAATTTAGCTTTTGTGGAAGAAACTGAGCACTAGGAGTTGCATGCGGAAAATTGAAGTTACATTAGGGCGAATTCAGCGGAAAAAATGGAAAGAATGTAAAATAAAGTAAACAAACCGGGAAGTTGGAAGAGAAACGCATGAATGATGATGATGATGATGATGAAGATGAAGATGAAGCAGAGAGAAGAGAAAGTAAAGTAAGAAACTGAAATGGGTAGCGAAGAAAATGGGATTCGTAAGGGGAGGCTGTGGAATTGGGCTGCTTCGGACTTATCCAATGGGTTTCTTTTCGTGCCAATCAAATAAATGTTTACCCAAATTTTATCTAATTGCCAAAGGTTAAATCTCTAATGCATCCTTTTAGATATAAATAATTACCATTATTTTGTTTCATTATCTCGTATGAAAGGATGTAAAATAGCCTTACAACATAACAAATAAACTAGGATCTTAGTAATAGAGACAAAAATATCATATGAAAGGGGTAAAACTAAATAAAATAGTAATCAACAATGAAACATTGAATTGAATTATTCAAACAAACCGAATAAAAAAAATCAATAAGAGTGTTAGAGATGTTTTTTAAACTATCTATGAGTAGAAAATTAAATAACTTTTGAAGGCAACAGTCAATGGAGCTTCACGTAGCTAAGACATTTAAAAATGTTTTTAAAAAATTATCTTTGAAAAATCTAGAACATATGAGAGAGTAAAATGTCCCTACAATGGTAGACTGACATTTAATTTATTTATTCACAAAAAAATAATTATTTTATTTCTAGATATTTTCAAATGGCAATAGTTAAAAGTATACATTTGATTATTTTGACTAAATAGTATACCATTTATTGGAAAAATAGTTTCTTTTTTTAAAAAAATTATCACGCAAAATTTAATAGTTAGCATTGTGATGATAGTTTTAATATTTTTTAACAAATAAAAAAATTGATTGAATAAGTATTCATTGATAGTTGAAATAAATTTTGCATAAACTTCCTATCTTATATTGTTATATAGACTATGTGTTCATTTGATATTTGATATATTCCAATTTGATGTGATAGAGTAATCAATTTTTGTAAATATATCTTGTTTCAGCTTTATTTCTTAACAGAGTAATCAATTTTTGTAAATATATCTTGTTTCAACTTTATTTCTTAATCTTTATTTAAAGGTAGGTTAAAATAATTTATTTTCTATATGATCAAAGTTAAGAAATATTTTCTTATTTTTGTCCTTACTTAGTCACCTTTTTTTCTCCTTCTATAGTGTCAATTGGTGGTGTTCCTCCCTCTCTCTCCACCGTGTTCCTCTCCCTCTCCACCAACCTCTCTCAAGGTACTGATTTTCCCTACTTTCTTCTCTTTTCATATTTGTCATATTTTTCTTTGATTTTTTTTATTATGTTGATGAAATAATTTTTTGATTTTTTATTTTATTTTATGATTGTTTTATGTTGATTTTATGATTGTTGATGTTGTGTTGATTTCCTCTTTTCATATTTGTCATGATGTTTTTGGTTATTTTCTGATTTGTTTTGTTTTACAACATTATAAAAGTTATGATTGTTTCCTGATTGTGTTCATATTGAAATATTAGGGGAATTAACTTTGATTAAGATGATTTTTTTATTATTTTTGTTATTGTTCATATTTGTCATTTTTCTCTATGATATTTTATGTTTGAGTTTTATGTTAATTATTTTTTTATATAGTTACTAATAATAAATTTTGATTGATGTTTCAAAAAAAAATGATAGAGAGTAATAATTATTTTTTGATGCCATTTATGTTATGTGTTATGATTTATTGATAATATATTTTCTGTTGATGGATAATAATAATGTTGATACATATGTAAATATGAATTCACAAGTTTTTAGAGATTGTTGAAAGTTGTTCATCAATTTTTATTTATTATAGTGAGTCATTCGTGGTTTTATAAAAATCATAGTATTATAAATTGACTAATGGATAGAGAGGAATTAAGGGGGAATTTGTAGAGAGTTTGATCAACTGAGATGATGTCACATGTTTTTAGCATTTTTTATTTTTTTAAATATATAAAATTACTTCATAAATTATTTATATTTTTTTAGCATTTTTTATTTATTTATAAAAAATATATGAATGATATTTTGAAAGAAAATAGAATACAAGAACAAATTTTTGTTATTTTATCACAATATAAATCATATCATTTGGTTATATGTTGTGTATCAAACACTGAATATGATAAACTAACATTATCGAGTTTATTATCATGTGCACATCAAACACATGACACGATAACTCCTTACTATATTCGTATCATATCTTGTCTCTATATTACTTTTTATCGTATCATATTTCTATCTTATCATGTCCATCAAACGGACCCTTAACACTATAAGTTTAATTCATAACATTTATTTTTATATATTGAGGCACTAAGTTGAATTGATAACATTAATTTTTTATATATTTAGTGAGCGTTAGTTTTACTGCTAAATTCTATAAAATAATTTTTTTTTGTTATTATAAAATTGAAAATTTATATAAAATATAGCTTCGAACTTAAGTATGATTATTAAACTCTAAAAAAGTTAAATATTTAATAATTATTATGTAATAATATAAATAATTTTAAATTTGGTTTAGATCATTTTGAGCAAATTATTTTACACAACTTAATAAGATTGGAAAATACACTAAATTTATCAATAACGTGTATACATTTTTTTAATATCCGATTGAAGTTTATGATAAACAATTTCACCAAAACCTAGTAAGTTAATTAGGAATATGTATTTTTATATAAAAAAAAAAATATAGTTAATGTTTCTAACAATTTAGAAATAATTTATAGAATCATCCACAAAAATTAAGAGTGTGATTGAAGACTACAAGAATATATTAAATACTAAAATTTTAAGTATTTAACATGTGTCTCAATTTTATTATTCTCTTGGTCTATTTTTTAGAAGATTTTATTATAAAGTTAATATGGATATGTCAAGGTAAGTAAATAATAAATGAGTAGTTGGAGAAGTTATTTGTGAGGATTTTTTACTAATAAATTCCTTTTTTTCAATTTTTAAATCAAAATATTTTACTTTTAATTTTATATATCAAATTGTCCTACTTTTTTGGGTCAGTTGGAGGTCACGGTCTGGGGGTGCGATGCGATCTGTTGAAGCCAAATTTTTTTTCCTACAGTAGGAGGTCGCTGGCTGAGGATGCGACCTCCCAAAGGGGTTTGTTAATTATTTTTGTTCGTTTTAATGTTAATTTAATGGTTAATATATTACTAAATAATAATAATTATTATTATAATACATTAATAAATAATAATAATATATTAAAAGAATAATAATTTTAATAATAAAAATAAAATTATATTAATAAAATTAAATTAAAATAAATTAAATTAAAAGAAAAAATACAATAAAAAAAAGAAATTATATTTGATTATTATTATTATTATTATTATTTTCATTATTTTTATTTATTAGATAAGAAAAATAGGAGGAAGTTGTATAATAAGGTGCCAAGAGGAAGTTGTTATAACAATTTGCCAAAACAAATAGGAGACGTTAATAATATTTTGTTAACAATTGGGTTATTGATTATTTAATAAATTGGAGAAAAAAAATGCAGTTAAACAAGAGGAAGTTGTTAAAAAAATACATTGTTATTTTATAGAAAAATATCAGGAACACGTTATTTATTTTGATAGGTTATTATAGCAACGTCCTCCTATTTGTTTATTTTTATAAATTATTATAATAATTTCTTCCATTTTTGCACATTATTATAATAACTTCCTCCTATTTTTCTTATCTAATAAATAAAAATTAATGAAAATAATAATAATAATAATAATAATAATCAAATATTATTTCTTTTTATTTATTGTATTTTTTCTTTTGATTTTATATATTTTTATTTTATTTTATTAATATAATTTTATTTTTATTATTAAAATTATTATTCTTTTTATTATTATTATAATTATTAAAATTATTAAAATTTATAATATTATTAAATTTATGTTTATTATTGTTTTTATTTTTTGCCATTTAATGAATATTTGTATTTATTATTAACTATGTTTATTATTATTGAATAATTTAAAAATAATTAAAATATTTAAAAATTCAAAATACTATTATGAACAATAATAATAATAAATTTAATAACATTAAAAATTTTAATAATTATAATAATATGAATAATAATATGAATAATAATTTTAATAATAATAATAATAAGAAGAAGAAGAAGAAAATTATATTAATACATTAAAATAAATGTATTAATATAATTATTAATACATCAAAATACATTAAATTAACGGGAAAAAATACATCTTATTGATATCCACCTAAATGACCTCCAGTTCCGTATCTAAAATTTCGATAAAATGTATTTTTTTCGTTGATTTAATGTATTTTATTTCATGTTATGTTATTTTTTTTAATGTATTTTCTCTTTAATTTATAATATATTTTACAGTTTTTAATTACTTTTAATAATAATAATAATAATATTAATTTACTATTTTAATTTTAATTATTTTTAATTATAACAATTTTTAATAATAATAACAATAATAATAATTATTGTTATTATTATTTATTAATATATTATTATTATTTAATATAATTATTTATTAATTTAATTATTTATTAATATATTAACCATTAAATTAACGCTAAAACGAACTAAAAAATTTAACAAACACTTTTGGGAGGTCGCATCTCCAGCTAGCGAGCTAGCGACCTCCTGAGAAAAAAAAAATTTGGCTTCAACACGCACCCCAGACCACGACCTCCAACTGGTCCATAAAAGTATGACAATTTGATATATAAAATTGAAAGTAAGATATTTTAGTTTAAAAATTAAAAAAAAAGAAAGATATATTGATAAAAAAAAAATGTTATTTGTGATGCTTTATGACTTGGTAATGTTTAATGTCACTTGGTGTTTTCACACACTCGCATATTCTCATATTGGGAAACCATTAGGTTTGAAACTAATCCTATTTTGGCTTAGTGCTAGTAAATTGCCAAAAGATTAACAATTTTCTAAATTATGTTAAATAGATTGCTAATATTTTTACTCTTCATTTAATTTGTTTTGCATTAAATTCTATATAATCAATCTGAATTAAGGATTGTCTTTTTTATATTCTCTCTTTTATTATTTGATTTATTTGCTTAATAAAATTTATTTTAACGCAAAAAAAATAGAAATACTTTATCCATTCCTTTTTAGTTGTCATTTTGGAATTATTTCACGTACCAATTAAACTAATAACTTTGTTACTTTTGATAGAATTGTCTATTTTTTTATTCTAATACCATTTACAATTTATTACCTAATTTTATCCATTTTGTAGTCTATAATAAAAATAATTAATGATATTATTGGCCAAACATTAATTTATTTTAGGCTAAATAGCACTCGCGGTCCCTTAATTTAATTTCAATTAACGTTTTAGTTATTTAGATTTTTTTCCACATTTAGTCATTTATTTTAATTTTAAGTGACCTTTGATCATGTTTTAAAATATCAATGATGTTATACTTTTTTTTTTTACAAAAGTTCGAAAAATTCATCACAATTTTTAAACAAAATCGATAAAATTAATTATCATCTTCAATATAATGCAAATTTTCATCAAATGCATAACTCAAATATTCAAATAAAACTCATATCTTCATCTCCAACAACATCAAATAAAGAATAAAAATATGAGTTTATTTAAAGATTTAAGTTATGAATTTGATAAAATTTGCATTATATTGAAGATGATAAATAATTTTATGACTTTTATTTGAAATTTTTGATAATTTTTTTAAATTTTTGTAATTTTTTTTTATAGTATTGTTGATATTTTAAAACATAAAAGAACAAATTATCACTTAAATTAAAATAAATGACCAAATCAAAAGAAAAAAAAGAAGATAAAAGACTAAAGCGTTAACTGAAATTAAGTTAAAAGAATGCACATGATATTTAGTCATTTATATATTTAATTTGATGAAATTGTGAATGTAGTTGATTTATATTCCGTCTTTATGCCGATTAATACAATTGAGTGTTCTTGAAATAAATTTAAAATTAGTTAATTTAGATGTATTTATTTGGTATTGATGAATTATTATTTTTTATTATGGTATATAATTATTTTCTTGGGTAGAAATTATAATATATGTATTTGACTTGATTTATTATTCGAAAAACTTATAAAATTTGATTATTGATATTTATGTTTTTTATGTTTCCTTTTTAAAAAACTTGTTAAGAAAATAAATATCTATTTATTTTCTTAGGTTTTCATTATTTTGTAAAGATATTTTGTATTTTTATTTTTTAAATTCACGTTAATTTTAATTTATTAATAAAAAATAAACGATTTTGATATAAACTATTACGATGGAGAGAAGAAAAATGATAAATAGGAGTGATGTTTTTTTTAGAAATTATGCAAATAATTATGTTGGTATTTTTATTATTTTTGAGAATATAGATAACTATTTCTTTTATATATGTAAAATAATTTAAACCTGCACATGAAAATAAATTGATATAGTAATTTTGACTTGAAGATATTAATGCTCTTTAGTATATAATAAATATTTATATTACTAGATATATACATTGTCTAAAATTAGTTACATCATTATAATAATAATTGAATTGGAATTTGCATGAATTATGTTGCAATTTTGCGCGTTGCATATTGAATTAATCTATTAATTATTATTATTTCTCCATTGTATATCTGATTATTTTTACATTCATTTTTGTTACAAAACAATGATTATTCTAGAAATGTAAAATATAGTTAACCTTTGTTTATCAACTTTAATCTTAAATACAACTAAGATGATTTACTTTTTAGGAGATTGATTATAGTAAAATATTTATATTATTTGCATAGTATAAAAAAAGTCATGAAAAAATTAAAGTATTTTGCCATATTCAGCAAAAGAAAAAAGTATCTTGACTTAAATATTTAAATAATTTATTTTTTGACTGTATTTAAATCATTTTATAATCAATATAAAAAAAAATCCTATTATTCTTATGAGACATAAGAGATATAAATTATTTTTACATAAATATATAATAAAAATATCGTATTATATCAAATCACCTTATATATTAAAAATATTTTAAAATTGATAATATAATACGACAAAATGATGTTTTCATTAAATTAAACAATATTATAAAACTATTTTATACAAATTCTATTCTTATCTTATTGTCTTTAAAAAAGATATTATCTTCATGGTTGTATACAAATAGAAGTTTCTTTTGACTAATATATAAATGGAAGTTTATTTATTATATAGTTTTGACTCTATTATTCCAACCGTTATATAAAAAATCTTATATCCCTTCATTTCACATCTAACGCCCACAGTCACACTTCCTCGTGTTTTTTTATTTATTTATTCTACCTAATAAATTCATTCATTATATACCAAATCTTTGCCAAACCTTTCTCATTCTCTAATAACAATTTAATTAGTCACCATATTAAGCAACATTATTTTGACGTAAAAAAAGAACCATTATTTTAACTATAAATAATTACCCTTATGATTCCAATCAAACACTTGGTTTCACACATTTTGAATTTGAAACCTTCACTGTTACATTACACAACATACTCTGTCTGTATTTGAACTAAAAACAGTTAACAAATTCAAACATATCAAATTTTGAATCTCAGTAACTGAGTTGTTGTATTGGCATTTGGCTCGAGGATAGGTTATTTGAAATTTGAATGTGAGATACACGTGTCACAACATCATAGGTGGAACCTTCTCGAATGAAACAAAACAAAACAAAAATACTATAGTCTACCATTTTCTGCATTTGTTCGAGTTGAATTCAACCAGGTACGTGCTTCTCTTTTTTCTTCTTGTTAATGGCCATTGTAAAGTTCTCATCTTTTTTACATTTTGTTCATGTTGGTACTAATTTGCAATGTTTTTATAAACTGGGTTAACGATTATATCTACAATAAAATTAAAGTTTTCATTTTTATTTTTGAAAGCTTTTTTTTCTTCTTTTTCTTTATGAGTTTTTCTGTGTGCTGCCTTGTAAGTTCCGTGTTTTTGGTTCTTTTCATTCTTATTATAATATATTTTTAAACATTTTTTTTTATATATAGGCTTTTGGTTTTTGTGATATCAAAGAAAAGTAAGAAAGAAGGTGATGAGTGAAAGTATGAAGAATCAACCGTCAGAGTCACATTGGTGGTGGCTTGATAACGACACCACCGTTAGAAGATCACCATGGCTTCAATCTACACTCACTGGTATCAATTTCTTCCTCTTTTTGAAATTTGTATAACAATTTAGTTTCATTTCATTTGTTTACTATTATGTTTTGCCCTTTCACAAGCTTATATTCTGAAAATTGATTTTCTTTTTAATATATTTTTTTTTAATGAATGCTAGCATTCGACCATTGAAATTGAGTAATTAGTAGATTGATCTTGTTTTTTAAAACACATGGAATATTGGAATTGGGAAATTAATGATTGATGATTGCAAGGAATGTATTCAATGATGTTTTGGTTGCAAGAAGGTTGATACTTGAAATGAGGGCATAATAACATCATCCCTTCCTCCTTCCCTAGTTATAAGCACACAAAATTATCCCTAAATATAAATCCTCTTTCAAATTTCAAGATGCATTTATTATTATTTTTTAAATATAATCCTAATTTAATACTACTAATTTGCTTTAGAATATGAAAAATCAATATTGAATACATCTATGCACAAAAGAAAATTTAGTCATTTTTGTTTACAAAATTGACACATTAACTATATTACCAACTTTTCATAGTGTGAAATATGAGTTTATATTTATGATAGGAGGGAGTATGAATTACCAACAACCTTTCACCAATCTTTCTTTGTAGCCTATTAAATTTTTGGACATATACTATAAAACCATTCCTATTAAATTTTTGGACATATACTATAAAACCATTCCTTTTGTTCAAATCTCGACTGAGAGAGGTATATACATTCATCATCTGACAATCCTCGAATAAGATTACCTCCTATTTTAAAAAATAGTTACAAGGACATAAAAGAGAGAAAATATAACCTGTGTAATAGTATGAAAAAGTGAAAAAGATTATGAGCCTTAGTTATTATTTCATTTGAGTGTTACTTTTCAAAACTTTTTTCTGTTGACAGTTTTTGGCTGTTTCCCTATGCAATTTAGTGCATATGGTATCTAGACTTTTGTAAAACACACTGGAGTGTAAATATGGAACATGATTTTATTCTTAAGTGATATATTATATGTTTGTTTATGGCAGAGCTGAATGAGAAAACAAAGGCAATGTTAAAGTTAATTGAAGGAGAAGCAGATTCATTTGCGCAGCGAGCCGAGATGTTTTACAAGAAGAGACCTGAGCTTGTGAGCTTGGTTGAAGATTTCTACAAGACACACCGCTTGTTAGCCGAACGGTACGATCAAGTTAGGCCAGAAACTGCAATTCGCCATCTGAAGACTGGGGAATCTCCTACTGCTTCATTCAGGCAATGTCAATCAGAGAAGTTGATGAGTTTTGATGATCATGGTTATGATAGCTATTATGAGAATTGTGATGTAGAAGAATCCGTGGAATCTGAAATCGATGATCCTGAGCATGAAGAGAATGCCAAATTTGTTGACTATATAGAACATGCAGAAGTTCATTCTGTGGCTGCAAATGAAGTGATGAAGCTGAGGAAGGAAATTGAGAGACTTGGTGAAGAGAAGAAGGCTCATAAGGATCAAATCAAGTTGAAAAATGACATTCTTGATGAAGTAATGATGCTGAGAGAACAAATAGAACGAGCCCAAAAAGAGAATAAAGTGCAGAAGGACGAACTCGAGAAGAAAGATATGATTTGTAAGGAAATAGTAATGAAGTTGATGGAAGAAATGGAAGAAATCAAACGACTCAAGCAGAAAGATACTGTTTGTGATGAAGTGGTAACGAAGTTGATGGAAGAAATGGAACAACTCAAGAAAGAAAATGAAGCACTGAAGAATGAACTCAAAATGGAAGGTACTATTTGTGATGAAGTAATGAAGTTGAGGGAGGAAATAGAACAACTCAAGAAAGAGAATGATGAAGTGAAGAAGAATGAACTTAAGCAGAAAGATACGATTTGCAATGAAGTAATGAGTTTGAGGGAAGAGAAAGAAAGAGTGAGAGAAGAGAATAGGACACAGAAGAATGATCTGAAGTTGAAAGACATAGAGAAAATAGAGGTTATAAGACAGTTGAGTTCAACAATAGATGTTCTGAAGCAAGAAAATGTGTTGATGAGAAGCTTCATATCTAAGGAGTTTACCCAGAAATGGAAGAAACCATTTGAGTTCAACAAAATTATTGGAGATTTGTCAAAGAAAATGTTTAATGGGATTCCAAAGAATAAGCCTAGTATTGTAGCTCTCTAGATATGGTTTCACAATACTATATAGTTCTGTAGAACAATATTTTAAAGGTACATATGTTAGAGCCTTATCAGATATTAGCATATAAATCAATACAATATGTTCTCTGTCTTCAAATCCTAGTGTACTTCCTTATAGAATAATTAATAGTAGTATTTTTTTACCAATATTCCAATTGTCTTAATTTTTTATTCATTTATCTATGCCATATTCAACACAAGTTCCCATCTTTCCTTTTCATGCCTCAAAAATGTTTTCCACTATATCTTAATGCAAAGTGCTCTAAAATCAGAGTCATTTAAAGCTTCTTTTCTGCCACAACAAAGTGATTATGGTCCCAAAAAAAGCATTCATGGTTCAATTGATTGCTAAAGCCAATTATCTTTATTAATAAATA
Source organism: Cicer arietinum (assembly GCF_000331145.2). Classification (NCBI taxonomy): domain Eukaryota; kingdom Viridiplantae; phylum Streptophyta; class Magnoliopsida; order Fabales; family Fabaceae; genus Cicer; species Cicer arietinum. Next base: position 7,901,973 of record NC_021163.2, read on the forward strand.
GGAATTTGTCCTTGCATTCCTAAAACCTATGGTATATTCCCCACTTTAAAGTGTTATTAAAAGAATATACACAACTATACATTATGGTATACTAAAAATAGTAACATATATTTTTAAAAATAAAGAGTAAAGTTTTAAACACCTCAGGTTTTTCATCACATCTCTGGTGTTGATATCTGAAATAATATCATAGAACAATAACAAAAATTTATCTCCATTTATTATTTCTACATTCAAATTACTCATAAAAAAGACACTTAAAATGTTCACTAACTAGTCTTAAATTTTGAGAACAGACAATGCTTAAATAACATGTTTTCAGAAAACAAACAGAAACATCAACATGTTATACTCACATGTCACAAAGCTGCATAATGCAAATTAACATTATAACAAAATGTAAAATTGAATACATAGGGAGAGATGAACTCATGGAAGAAGGAGCTACAGCCGGCATAGATTCGGACGGCGGAAAAGCGAAAACAGGCCCTTGATGAGTTGTGACATCAGGATTTGGAGGACTAGGACTTGAAGGAATTGTTGGTAATGAAGAATCTGATGGAGAGAAAGCAGCTCCTCCAGGAGATGGAAAAAGTGGCTCCATATCAGGTGACATTGCAGGAGAGAAGAGAGGAGATTCTGGTAATGTAGTTGGTGCTGCTGAAATTGCTGAAACATGCATGTTTTTTGAAGAAGCAAAAGATAATGAACAATTGCATGCTATTATGGCCATGAATATTGCAAAAAATGACCAAAAGGAAGCCATAAATGATGTCTAGTAACTAAAAATCAAGTGCTTTATTATGATGATGAATCTTTTTGAAGTTGTTAATGAATGTGTCTGAGAGAGAAAAATGATTTTGTGAGAAACTGATAGAAGCATAGAACATATTGAAAAGGGTGTATAAGAAGTGGTGGTGGGGTCATAATTTTTTAGTGACAGTTGATAATTGGAAACTTTTTTGCATTTCACAGCTTGCACATAAAACATTTTATGCTACAAGACAAAGTTGATAAGCTAATTAACCTTGTGGAGCACATGAATCTGAGGTGTATCTAGCATAAAAGTAAACACTAAAAGATAATTAAAAAAAAACATTGGTATGTGTTAGAATCCTAGTCTCTTTTTACTAAAATAGCACGTAGAAATTATATCGATAACACAATTCAAACATTGTTAAAATTGAAAAAAATAAATTTATAAATAAATATACAACATTCAAGTTAATAGTATAAAATAAGAAAATATTTATAAATGTGACAAATTATACAAATATAATAAAATTAAAGTATTATCAATACATATAATTTTGAAACTGCAATGTTAACGGTTATTAATTAAATTTCTACTCGATGAAATTTAAAGTTGATATATCAATCTAAATCAATTAAAAACTGCAACATAATAGAAAAATAACATAATATCGCACTAAAACAACAAACAAAATAACATCTTATTAACACCACAAAATAAAAAATAAAAAAAATTAGAGAAATCACTTATTTAGAATCTTAGTTACTGGGAATTTAGAATATGCGCAACTGCAAATACTGTGATTAACTATTTTTACAAATATTTTTCATCTCTACTTTTCTACCTTTATCTCCTCCTACTTTTTTTCTTCTACTAGAGTTACATTCACTGAGTACACGTGGTTGCTAGGTCCTAAGTCTATGAAAATATAATAATAACGCTAAGGAATTTTCAGGAAAGAATTTGAAGAATAGAGAAATTCTTAGGCATGAAGTAATTAATTAACTACTTTTTGCTGACTATAACTTACTCTAGATCTTCAAAATATACAAACCTATTTATTTTAGTGGAGTGAAATAGAAATGAAGAGTGTTTCATTTACACATAATGAATCATTCTAAATTTATAATTCAACACAGAAATGAGTGCTTCCTTTTAACTTTGGGTGGAATAATGGAAATACAGAAGAGTGTTAAAAGGTTTAATTGTACTCTAAAAACAATTGTTAAAATAATTTTTTTTTATGGAAATGGTGCATCATAATAAGTTTAAAAAAAATTAGTAACATGTCCTTTTTTTGTCGTCTCATTTTATTGTTTCCATCCAAAGGAAATTGAATTTGGAATCTGAACAAGTCAAATTGATGGGCCAAAGTGCATAGCAAAAGGGAGGGGGTGAAAAGTAAAATTAAAAGGGATAAACATAAATAGGGAAAAGAAGGCCAACCAAATAGTAAAAGGAGTAGGGAAATATAAGGTACTGTTTTTTCTTCTCTCATGCATGCATTGCTTCATTAATTTGGTGTGTTCATGGGTCACTTCGCACTATTATTTTCTAATATGTGAATATGTCATATTTTAATCAGAGCAGGACATGTGGAACAATAATGTCTTTGATTGTAGGGTAGTAGAATACTACTTTTACAATATATGAATGAATGATAATAAGACAATATAATATTAGTATTATAATGTGAATGGTAGGGACTATTTGAGTGTGGGCTAAGCACATTGTGGAGAAGGTGTCACTCGCATGTGTCAAACAATTGAGTCCACTTTACTATCTACTATTCACATTATTATAAACAGTAGTAGCCTTTATTAAAGATCGTTGCGCAAAAGTCAACAACAAGTTGAGATGGCCGAGTTGGTCTAAGGCGCCAGATTAAGGTTCTGGTCCGAAAGGGCGTGGGTTCAAATCCCACTCTCAACATTTCTTTTTTTCTGTTTTGTACTTTTTCATTCCCTCAAACATAGATACTCCCAATCTGAGTCAATTGTTTTTTAGGTATTTTATTTAATATAAAAAACATATTTTTGATGAATATTAAATCGGTTATTTTAATTGTTGGTAATAAATAATTTTTCTCAAATAAAGAATGAAATGAAATTTGTATTACATTGAAGAATATAATTAATTTTATGGGTTTTGTTTGAAAATTTTAACAAATTTTTTGAATTTTTATAAAGAAAATAATAGCATTGTTGACATTTAAAATAAAAAAAATAAATTAAATTGTCACTTAAAATTAAAATAAAAGACTAAATAAAAAAAATAACTTAAATATTAACTGAAATTAACTTAAGGGGTCACGAGTACTATTTAGCCTAAAATATAATGTAAAACATTTTATGTTACACCTATATCTGATCATAATTCATCATTGTTACATATAAACTTTTTATTTAACTAGATTTTAAAAATACCTGTAAATTTTTTTTTGTGAATATAAAATAAAAAAAATATTAAAAAGAATAATTTTATTTTGTCCAATACAACCACCTCAAAAAAAATAAGTTTGAGTTTAGTGACGGACAACATCGGTGTAAAATAAATTTTAATTTAGTTGAGTTTTTTAACTTTCGTATATAATAAAAATTTACTTGATTTGTGTATGATATATTCAAATAATTTAAATTGGGTGGAATATTTCTAATTTTCATTGTTAAAATCAATATTTGTCTTAAAAGAAAGATAATTAAGTAACACCCAATATAAAATTAATTCATTTCAAATAATAAAAAATTGTAAAGACATTTGACATGGTGAGAAGGGATTCGAATTCATAATATCCTCCTATGTTTTAAGCTCATTTTTTCCTATGAGTTTTAATCATAACTGCAGACTGCAAGGTCCCCCCTCAGCTGAGCTAGCAAACCTAAAAAACTCCGGTATATTTGAAACTGTAAGCAATAAGCATTAAGCACAGATTGTTCTGAAGCAATAAGCATGCATTTTAACGTGCAAATTTTGTTGATAAAAAAAATAAAGAACGTGCAAAAAATTTGTGATTTTTCTAGAAGCATACTTTCAAACTGATGTTGGAGGTGGAAAAAGTAGAATCTCTCAGGCGGAATCACACACACTCATTTAGAAGTCTTTTGAATAAAGTTGATGCCAATACTGTCATGCTACTGTCTCTATTCAATTCTGTTAGACATGATGCTATCATATGAACGTCCTCCTTGAACTTGCATTGGTGACCAAGGCTTAGAACATGTCCTCATTGAACTTGACTCCAAATAGTGGTAGATATAATTCACCACATTAAGTGTTCGTAAGTTTGGGATTGTGAACTAAAATGTAGAGCTATTATTCAATCTATAAAAAAAGGTCGCTATTAAGTTTATTATTCGAAAAACAAATGTGATTGCTCATCTAGTGACTGTATCATTATCTTGCTGCCATGATTTGAATTAAATTTCAGATACTATTACGGATGTTCTCTTTAAGGAAATGCCGCAAGTCATTTACTGTCAAATAAATCCAGACAATTTTTCCTTCTCGGTTCAAATTTAAAATTTTCAACACATGAGGCTCATTCACTTCTCGGTTTTGTTTTGTGAAATTTTGCATCAAAGGCATAGTTGTAACTTGTAAGAGTCATTTGTAAGTGCATTCTTATTTCTCCATAAATACAGGTTTATCAAATCAAGGAGTCAGACGAAAAGAATAAAAACTAGATGGAAGAAACAATCATGAGCTATTTCCTATAGTTTTATCCGTTCTCTACAGACAATTTAATGGGAGAAAGAATTATCGCCTCTAGCATTCCAAGAGTAGCCTAAACCATTCATGTGTTCACATCAAGGTTTCCCTTGATACTGTTGCTGCACTTTTTGATGCCAAAATTGTGACCATGTGCTTCAAAATTGGTCACCGTGATAAATTTCACACCATCATCTCCAGGTGCAAACTAATTATGCCAAGAGCAATCCATCATGGCCAACTTCAAAATTTGAAACCGGGCAATCACCAAATTCCTGGTCTGCAGGTTGGTCACCTTCTAGTGAATCCACATATGGTTGCAAGAGATCAGAAGATCTTTCAGATGGGATACCATAGTCTCTCAGCAAGGAGGACGAAGCAGCAGCAACAGCTTCTCTCTCCAAAACAGCAACATAGCTATCTTCAAATTCAAAACACAGATACCTGTCCTTGCATGCTGAAAGGAGCAAAGCAATGAAACAGCCCTGAGACATATTGCATAAGGCAATGATTTCACAATAGATAAATAAATAAATAACTTACAATCAATGAGATGTGCAAGATGATGAATGTTTTTAATTCGAGTTCCGTTGAATTTTATAATCTGCACAAAAAAAAAACATTATTTTAGAGAAAGACACATGCAGTGAGCCAGTGGGAGTCAATCTCACAAATGGAAATGACTTGCCTGCTGATTGCTCATATCTTCATAACCTATGTTGAGTTCATTTGCCAAGACCTGTCAATCAGAAAGAGAAGCACAACAAAATTATTCCACACAAAGCAACTAAAAATCTGACTAGAAAAAAACTAAATACTATGATATTGTTGGATAAATTCACTTCTCTATATTAAGTTAAATTCCACTTACATTCTTGAACCTCACAAGGCCACATCACATTCTCATGTTCTTATTCTCATGAAATCATGTGCCATCGTTATATTATGTCACGTATAAAATTTCTTAAATTTTAATGGAAAATGCTAGTTGTTAGTTTGCGTTTGCAATCGGGTTTGTTAATTTCTATATTAAATCAAATCAATATTAATATTCATTTATGCTTATTGAACTATTTAATCAATTGATTTTTTTCCCAAACAATGCTTAAATTTCTTCAGTTAAACATTAAATATAATAAGATATACTCGTAAATTATCAATATTAAATGGTTTAAAATATGCATTTTTATTTTTGATTTATTTTTATCAATTAAATCAATTTCTTAACATTTACAGAGGATAAAAATGTTACAATAGATGAGTGATTACATAAGATACGATAGAATAGAAAACACAATAATTACAACGAAAATTAGGGTTGCCTCATTCAAGACAAATCTCGCCTTAGGCTTTGTTTGGGAGTTTGGAGGGGAGGGGAAGGAAGGGCTTTGGAGGGAGGAGAAAATAGAGAAATAGAAAGAAAATTTTTACATTTTTTAAGAGAGTGATTTTGTAGAGAATGGTAAGAGAATTTTTATGATTAATAGATTTTTAATTTATAGAGTTTTATAACAACATGAAAATGATATGAAGAATTTGTCTAAGTCCTCCAATCCAAAATCCCCTTCCAATACAATTTTTGAGTTCACTCAAAATAGAGAGATTTTGTATTATGAATAAAAACAAAACCCTCTCCTCCCAAAACTCTTCATTCCTTCCATTTGTTACTTCCTTTTTTTCAAAGTCCTCCCCTCCCTTCCCCTCCAAACTCGCAAACAAAGCCTAAAGTGATTTGAATATTTATGGAAAAGACATGTAGAAGTAGTGCTAATAAATAGGAATATTTAACAGCGTCAATAATTTCAAATTGCCGACCCCACCAACTTGGAAAAGAATTGGTTGTTATTGTACAAAACTGCCATACATAGCAAGAGATACTTGCTAAAGAATAAAGCAAGATCAAGGTAACAAAATTAAATGCTACATGTGATGCAAAAATCTCAAGAATACTATCAAAACTTCAAAAGTCATACACTACACATAATTATTTAAGAAATTCAGCAACCAACCTGTGAAAGAATTACAATCTGTTCCCCTTTAAACCTTGCAAACGAATAGCGTGCCTTTGTCAATAACTTAAGCTGACCAAGAAAAAGAAAATAGAAAAATTTAATCACAAGCTAATTGTTTTCCAGCTTTGGATTTTAAGTCTAAACCATACAAATTGAGAACTGACCCCTATAGAGTCTTCATGTTCCTCCCTACCAAAAGTTTCATAAGTAATGAAATAAATACTAATTCACAAATAGGAGCCCCCAAAGAAATAAAATAGAATAAAACAGCCATTAATAAATAAATACAACATACTCAATCAACGGCTCTGAGAGGGGCGTGAACACTAAACCGGCAATTATTAAATAGGAAGGCTGACCTTCATCAATGTGATAGGGAACCTTGAAGAGGGAAAGAAGAAAAATTGCAAAACAAAGAGCATCAGATCAACAGAATCATGGAATTGATTGATACCAAATTTCTGACCATTGACATACCAAATGAACTCGGGGATTCAAAACAACATCAGCTTTCATTAATGTCCCGGCTCTGATGATACCAAGTTCTGCAGTATCACCTGCAAATCTGTATAACATCATTACTCTAGAGTTCCATTCGAAGGATATTGATGGCCTTTGAAAGCAAATCTCAAATGTTCTGATACTTGCTTTATGATATTGTTAAAAATGACATCATAAGAAACACAAAATAAACACCCTATATGAGTACATGTAATATAGAATGCATTGCATCATCTTTGCAGAACCAATTGTGAAGTATTATATCCTTAGTACCCAAAAAAATTAATGTAGCAATCATATTAATAACATGTATCAAAAGCCTGGGAGTTGCAAGCAAAGTAAATAAGGTGTTGAACCGTTCATATTGCAAAGTTGAAATCTCACAATTATATGTGAATTGTGAAGGACCTATAAATCAAATGTAGAATTACTAGTATGACAATGCTGATATTAAGTGTAAATCAAATGCATATTTTAATATCTTTAATTTGGAAGAGAAAGAGGCCTGTACTTCTGACTAATGAGAAAGTGGAAGGCAATTCTCTCATTTGATCGGAATGGAACTGTTCCTTCACATCCAACACGTACACCATCAAAACTGACAATCACATCACCCTGTAATGGAAATGTTTAATCTAAAATGTTAATGCCTTCAAAGGGTGTGCAAAAGACAGTATTCATATGTAAGTTCATCATAATTCACAATACCTCCTTTAATACATTATTTGCATCAGAAGTTGGTTCAACTCTACGTACCAATACACCCTGCACAGGATAGAAAGGGTGAAATGTCAAATTCATGTTATAAATAAATTATTGTTGGAAGTTATAGGGTTTAAGTAAGGATGGAGAAAAAGATACAAGAAGAATACTCAAAATAATAAAACGTCGCTGATATGGTGTATCATGATGAGATGAGAAATCACCAATCACCATCAATATGAGCCGTGGTGGGAAGAGAAATTACTAGAGGATGGTAAAAGATTGCATCTTATTCTTTATCAAGTAGGTCAATTTAGTAGTGCCGCGATGAAAATGAAAAAGCAGAAGACGAGACTTACAGAAAAGTGCACTAAGAAAAAAGGCCCCACAAATATGAAAAGCTAACAAGATAATGTAACAATAGAATTTGATGCTTATCTAGATTTTACAGTTCACAAGAGTTGAAGTAATATCAAATGTGGTATGAAGATAAGAAGGCCCCATATATGAGGTTAACAGCCATTCTGGCATCTACAACCACCAATATTTAAACAAATGATGTCCAAGCATAACATAACTAAATTCATTGTATGATACTAATTCCACCACTGAAGATTTAAACCAAAAACATACCTCATTAGACTGTACTTTCAAACATGCACGCAGCACAGGATTCTCCAACTTTTGTATAAGTACACCGAGGCAAGGGAAACCTAAGAGTTAAAACACAGTTTTAGACCACCAGCGTAGTTTACATATTAGGCTTTTAAAGAGGTTTGATTCCCAATGGATATAAAACATGATTTGCTTTTGGAAGTACAATAGTGATAAACTTTTTTCCAGATACAAGCTGGAAAAAAGAAATTCCAGGCGTCATAGGAAATTACACTCCTACATACCTGGACTCGAAATTACATGTATACTATTGACATAACTGGGAACTGATATTGTTATCCCCTTTCTTTTGTGTTATTGTGTAAAGATGAAAAAAGATTCATTCTTGCCCAGAAACAGAAAAAACACAGGAAAAACATTTTGAGTAGCCAACAAATTAGCATGTAAAAGGCAATGCACACAGGATTCTAAACTTCATCTTATATCAGTATAAATGTTATTGTCAAAGTCTAATTTTGAGTGACATGTAGCTTTTGCCAGGAAGACATTTTCCGGGACTGATTCATACAAAATGATAATTAGAATTTCAAACAAAACATTTAATCTCCCCAGTATAATGTGATGCCTTCATAAAACATAATGATGCACCAAAATCAAATATAACCATATTTTAGAAGAACTTCATACCAGTATACTTTCCATTCTTCTCATAGTCAGTCAGAAAATGAGATACAACTGTAGTTGGAATCACATATCCAATATTCTCAGCCTCTTCAGATCTGTAAACCTAAATGACAACAAAATGAAACTTTATATTAGTTGGCACAAGTTGCACAGCATTATCTGGCAAGAACAAACTACCCCAAAAGCTTAAATTATTAGGTGAAAACTTGCGGATGGGTTTAAATTACACTTCCACAGTGAACGGGTGTGTTTTGGATTTACATTACACTAAACAGTGAAAACTTGTGAATGTACTAATAATACACTTCATACACCCTTTAAAACGAGTCTTTTATCTTGAAGTGTACCATGTACAGTCCCACCCACCTTGTTCAAAAATTCAACTTTTTATTCACAAAAAATGGGGGACAGCAAGGATCAAACTTCTAACCACTTGGTCAAAGAGCCTCTAATACCATGTCAAGAACAAACTCTCCCAAAAGATCAAGTTGTTAAATGAATACTCGTGAATTTAATATCTAAAAAAACTAATGTAATATTAATTCTAAACTAATAGAACTGAAGCAGTCATTCTCTCCGACGAGATTATTTTAATATGTCCAAGATCCCAATTGTTGGGGTGCTGTATTTTTTCTTACAAAATGAACCTTTCATACAGAAGTATATAAGCCAAGTAAAATATACATCAACTAACAGCAGGCCATAAAATCTACCTGAAATGCCACTCCGATGCACTCTCCTTGGCCATTGAACGCTGGGCCTCCGCTATTACCTAAAATTTATTTAGTGAGTAATGTCTATTACACTATCACATCAATATATGATTTCATAAAGAAGGTTGGAGTTATTTCAATACTAGGCGGCAACAATACTAAATAGAATATGAAACGATAGACTAGAGAACTTTTTTGCCAGAGGAGGTGAGACTAAAACTAAAACCATATTTAGATGTACTAACCAGGATTTATTGCTGCATCAATTTGAATGCCCAACAATTCAGACAAACCGTGAGCATATGATGTAACCTGGTTACAATTTTTGTTCAACAGCTGAGAACTAAAATCTCAACAAAAAAAAATGATTGATATCACACAGATTAAAAGTTAAATTTCATATTCAACATATCAAACCTCAACACGAGATACAACTCCTTTTGTCACAGAAATTGTGTCTCCTCCAAGAGGGTATCCCACAACCGTTACAGAATCCTTCAAGTTAGGAAATATAAGAATAAATTTAGTCCAAACCATGCAAACAGGAATATGTTTTAAGCAAAACTATACGGGATAAACTTTACATAAATACTTCAAAAAATTGCAACCTAATTACTATTTCTTGCATTTATCATAAATTTATTGAATATTTACAACTTTTCATTTCACCATAATTTGGCTAAACAATATTTATTTTTTTAACTTAAATTAAATTATAAAAAAATAATCGGTTCAAACTGGTTCGTATCACCAGTTTTGAACTGATTCTACTTGGGGTTCTGAGATGTACCGATTTTTTGGTTGAAGGGTCTGGAGTCTGGTTAACCAAACACGATAAGTTGGTGCTGACAGAAACCAAAACCGAAAACAGGGTCGACGAATAGAGAAATATAAAGCTTTGGTACCAATAATCTAAATGATTATATCATTATTTTACAATGAATCTACAGCTATGTATAAAAGGAGACATAATTGGAATCCCTCAGGATTAGGAGCAAAATCTGTTAAAGTTAAACTACCTATGGAAACTATATTAAATAATAAAGGATGGAATCTTGAGGAACAGTATATTGTAGTTTATGTTGTCATTTACACATTTGATAACAGATACAGATCAAGTAACATGAATCAGCATTTTTTTAAATTCATGTGTTAAATATTACTTTTTCATAACTACCATCATGTACAAGGCAATGACACTAGACATGAAAATAGCATTTCAACCTAGTCCTATAAAGTCATCTGACAGACATGAGACACCCTCAGAAAGTGTTCATACATCAGTTATTTAAATCACTTCGTCTTCAATAACAATTCAGTTATTCATTTCTGTATGGAAGAATGGAAGATTACAATGAAGAATTACCAAAGCAGAAAAGGAAGCGAGCACATTCACAAAAAGACAAAACAGTAACAATCCTAAACCTGAAGATGAGGCAAATGTCCAAATCTAAGAGGTTCCACATCTCTCCAAAACTCCTCACTTTCTACTGAAAGCAAAGCTAAATCACAACCAACAGCTCTGGCTAAAACCTGTACATTCCATCAGTGAGAATCAAGCAAATTAGCAAATATATTGGCACATGTTAAATAATAATACCAATGTCTACCATTTACAACCTATTTTTACCCATTCATGGGTAACATTTATAACCTATTCTACCATTTATAACCTATTTTTACCCATTCATGGGTAACATGCACTCTACAATTGATTCATTGGTAATTTTAAGCATGCTATAACTAACAATTATACCCTTTAGAAATCAACTTTATTTTCTGTACTTTAGAAACTGAATATTTTATAATAGTGTTCTTGACACCCCATGTTTGATAACAATAACATAATATTGTATTGAGAAGAAAAAAAGCAAGGACTGCTCCTTCAAGGGAAACCTACCTTAGCCACATATTTTGAATCATCGCCTCTTTTCTTGACTTTAACCTGCAATTATCCCAAAAGAAAAATTATAACAATTGAATCTCCTTAAATTGCTTTACACATCAGGCCTTGCAATTAAATGGGTGAAGTGGTAACATCGAAGGAATATCAATCTTAAGTTTTATCTTAAGTTTTATTCTTCGTACAAATTTGTAATAAGATAACCCTTAGTAACACAATAAAGCCCTTGAGCCAGTGCCTGGTTGCCATTGTCAATTATATAACAAAGACAAATTCCATGAATTGTCGTCTATGATTTTAATTTTCATCAATCTGAATTATCAATCTAATTTCCATGAAATTTATACTAAAGAAATGACAATTCAGGAAAGCACCTGTGTATCGTACTCCACACAATGTGCATTGGTTAATAGTTTCCTGCCTCCAATCATAAACGCACTGCACAAGTTGTGGTCTGTTAGTTTGAGATATATTTATTCATGCTATTCTGCAACCGAGTTATTCAAAGTCTTGCCTTCCCGTGCTTGTGAATTGTCTCTGCTTTTGCCAGGGAAGTGAGTAATCTGGGGCAGTATGCGTGCAGTAAACCTAAAGATGTAATGGAAACAAAGAGAAAATGCAGTAAGGAAATGGGAATGCCTATGACAGAAATGCAAATATGTAATGCAAAAATCCAATATGAAGTTACTGACATGATAATTGCTCAAAGGTGAAAAGAAGAAGAGATACATTTTAACTTTTAAGGCACTGTAAAGAGTAATAAAACCATAGCATTAAATAAAAGAGTCTATTGAACAAAAGGTTAGGTATCAAATCCTATTATTGTGAAGTGAATGATGATCAGATACGGGGCAAACCAACAAATTTTGAATTTTAAAATCATAAGACAACCTAGAGACATGCCATGAAAGCTCCATCAAGGAAATGATACAACCAGAACGGAAGCACAGATGTCACACATAATTGAGATATTACATAAACGACATTTTTTGCGTCTGGATTTTGAAATTTGAGGAGCAACTCTTAAAGGCCTCTGAGAAAACATAAAAAATAATCTGTAAGCAGGAATAAAAAGAGTAAAACTTCACCTTCACAACAGCATTGAGGAAAGCCGAATCTTGTAAATTATTTGATTCAACCTGAAATTAAATATAATCATTTGAAGAGACAATGAGAAGCATGGGAGTTTTTCAACTGGAATATGCATTTAATTCCTACCACGAAAAATAAGTTTTTGTAAGTTTAAGGGTGCATATAGAGAAGTTAGATGGAGACTTCAAAACAAGCTGAGGTACATCAGTTGATTTCAACTTATAAAAATCCATTTGCTATAAGATTATAGTTAAGATATTCAACTCTACATTTCCTATAAGTGATTGTAGAAAAGTTTATCCAAACTGGCCCTAAATCAGTGATTGTTAGAAGACTAAAGGAAGTTGATCCATTCCAAGGTCAGAAGACATGCCACAAGCCTAGGAATCAAACCGAAAACGTATTTGTAAACAGTGTTCAGTCCTATCGGTGCCACTCTCATTGTCCAGCACAATCATACTTTTAATTTTGTCATCAGTTATGCAGAACAAATGCAAACTGTGCTTTATGATTTCACAGCCCAAAAGAGTGATTTAACATTGAATTCCAAGCACAACAATTGAATTAACCCTAAACCTAACTTGTTCAAGACTAATGTAATAGGCCGAATAACATGGCCTGAAATGATAGCCCCAAATTATATCATGGGTTTGTCTATAGTTTGAAGGGGAGACATGATTGCCCCATCTACATAAACCCTTCCTCAGTAGTGAAATCTCAATGCTTACAAGTCAGCAACCAATTCATTGCACATCTATTGTGCAACTGATTCATTTCAGCATGTTACTAATCACCTACCATGTCGGTTTGAGAACTCGAAAAAACGTACCTGCAGATCCTTGGAGTCTACCATAAAGTCTCTGTCTTTCCTAGAAATACCAGAAGACTTGTAAGAAGCTGGCACCACATTCCCTCCGCTAGACTTTTCATCTTTTGATGATAACTTCAATTGCTTCTTCTGCCATGCATCCTTCTTCTGAATTTTCATTACAGGAAAATAAAATAAACATTATGTCTCTCATTGTATCCTTCTTCTGAATTTCATTGCTAAGACTATCATTATATCTCCAAATAATAATCCTGAATTTCATGTCACATCCACACAGAAAGAACAGAAGTTAAAACAATTTAAACAGCAAACTTCATGCTGCTTTTGGAAACCCCGGCGGAGAGAGCAAACTGAGTAAATAGTCATTTTAATCCCTCAAATTTGCGAAATAGCAAATTAATCCCTTAAGTTAAAAAATATCCATCAATTTAGTCCCTCCATCAAAAATAAATTTTAACAAAAATATATCAAAAGATTCAAAACCAAGACAAGATATACATACACATTGATTTAAATAATCTTTGGAGCATCAAAGCAAACATAAAACCTTTAAAATTATGGTGCAAAATTGAAAAGAAAAAAAAAAGACTAAATTGCTATTTTGCAAAATTGAGCGACAAAATTTACCAACTCTTACAACTTCAACAACTAAAATGTTTATTTGCTCAGAGGAAAATATATAAGTGAATTTAGGAAAAATAAGTGGAAAGAAAAAGAGTGAGATAAACTTACTTGTCGATTGATATTGGGGTCGGGAATGGAAGGCGTACGGGTGCAACGGATGGAAATAATGGGTCTGTGAGAGTAACGGAATTTGACTGTTGAGGATGGCACAGAGAACATGGAACAGTAACTTGATAGTGCAACCGCCATTTTCACAGCGGAAGCGAAGTTGAGTTTAGTTCAGTGTCTACTTCTTGTTTTCTTATCCTCTCTGCTTCCTACTGCTACTTTTTTTATTGAATTTCTATCTCTAAATTATTTCTACATATTACATTTTACATAATTAATATGTTAATTATTTCATGTGACCTTATATAAGATTGTTAAAAATATTTATAAGATTATTTTTTTGAGAAAACAAAAGGAGAGATATTCAGTCAAAAAAAATTAAGGGAGATATAATACGAGGACTCTAAAAAAAATAATTAAGTAATTGGTGGATTTAATTTGTATATATTAAAAATGTATATTTTTTTACATATACATTCAATTAAACTACTTTATGTAAATTTTTATAGGAATATTTTATGAACTAACCTAAAAATATAAGATTATGATATAATTTGATTGACTGCATAAATAAATAAATAAAAAATGCATCGACAATTTATATTTTAAAAAATAAATGCATTTGGTTGAAATTTCCACTATATATATCCACTTCTTAAAATGATTTTTATATATTTTATTTTTGATAGAGTATATTTTTATATTAATACTTTGTCTTTTAAAAAGTTATGTCACTAAGATAAAAGTCTAATTATTATACTCAAAGCGTAAATATATATATTTAAACATTTCTTAAATATCTAAACAATAATTAATTGTTTGTTACATAAATCTATTTTATAATTAAAATTCAAATTAATAGTTGAACACTTAATCCTTATTGGTCGTCAAGATAAATTACTTTACATTAATCATGTATCCTCTTTTATCAATATATAATAATGAGATAAGAATCAAAGTTTGTGTAAACTATTTTACAAGATCAATACATTGCAATTAAAAATGTGTATAGTTGAATTGGAAAATTTAAATTAATATAATAGATTTTAGATTTAAAATTGAAAAAATCTTTGCCAATAAAGATCATTTTGATTTTAATTTTTGTCAAAACAAATTATTTCAATTGGATCTTGCAATTTCGATACACGATTAATTTGATCTTTTATCTTTACTAAAATGTAAAATGGACATAATTAGATGACTTGGCACATGTGAATAGAGTCGCGGTTATATATACATTAATCATTTATTAAAACAGAAAAAATTATTGTTTTATTAAAAAATATAAAAACAAATTGGGGCTTTCTTGATTTCAAAAACCATGAAAATTCTTGAACTTGATTTGGAAAATAACCCAAACAATAGAGCCAAACCATGGAACATTCTCTTGAGCAATATAGCACTGGAACATTCTTTACCCAAAGCAAGAACCAACATGAACAAAATCATGGTGTGAAAAACCAGATCTAGAAACGTTCCAACCCATTAACCCCAGCATTAACACCTTTATGAAAATCTATTTTTTTTTCAATTGCAAGACCAAAACAAACACAAAAACAAAAAGTAAAACTTTTTCTCATTTTGCTTCTATGAGGGAGGTAACATTTTTCAATGCGGGGTTTGAAGAATAAGGAAGGGAGCAATTTTGAAGAATAAAGAAACGAACGGTTTTTGTCAGAGAAGAATTGAAGAGTACAATCAGTGGCTTGTTTGTGAGTATATGGGAGAGGAGCGTGATTTGTTAGATTGAGAATGACACTGAAATAATGGCATTAAAGAAAATAAATGAGATCCAACTGAATCAAACTTTCATTGGTTGTTAAAAAGAAGCAGCCGATGGGGCATTCCGAGAATTGAACTCGGGACCTCTTGCACCCTAAGCGAGAATCATACCACTAGACCAAATGCCCAGGTTTTGATAGCAATGTTCATATTTACTATAGGAACCATTCGAACGTGTCCGTTCTCAAAAATTAGAATGCGAAACTTTTTCAAATTTAGTAATTTACCTTTTTTTCCAATAAAATTATGCGTTTTCTAAATTGATTAATGCGCTCTTCATTTCACAGCACATACGCGTCATCATATATACTCTTATTAGAAGCTAAAAAAAAAAATTGACGACCAAAACTCTATATAAACTCACTGCAGGGCCAAAAGTAAAGAAAGGATAGTGGACCGCGTGAATTTTGCCTTCCTACTCCCGTATTCTATTAGTTGGAGAAAATTCGCTTCTGTCTCAGTTTATTACCAATGAAATTTAGATCTTCATTTCTAACTACGACATAAATTCATATATATAAAATAATAAATTTAAAAGACATATTATTTATAATTAATATAATAAAACTATTATTATTATAATAATAATAATAAAATTAAAAATATTAAAATCATATTTTTTATAAATAAAAAATTATAATTTTTAATATTTAAAAAATATAAAATATACACATATATATAAAATTTAAAAATAACAATAATATTACGAACAAAGCAGATTTAGGTGCGAATGAGGTGGATATAACATCCCCAAACCCTTCCATTTCCCCAAGTTTTAAATTCGGAAAAAACTCACACTCATACCTAATCAAAACTGATTTTCTACGTCCAATCAAAACGGATTTGGATTGATATCAACGGATACGAATTTTTTCGCAATCCCTAAAAAAATCGATTGACTAAAAACATAGAGTGATGAGAACATTTTAATGGTTAATTAGGGAGCTAGTGTAAAAAATGCAAATGAAAATCAGTACAATCAGTTTGAAACGTGGTGGAAAATCTCAATATGAAATAAGTAATATAAATTTTTAATGATCTTTGGAATTCAAGGTAAAAGCTATTCTATATAGTACGAAGTAGCATGACAACACAACCCAAACATGGACGCGTGACAATTTAAAAAGAAAACTTGAAATGGTTCAATTTTTGTTTAGTAGAAATCATGGGTGGGAGAACCAATCAAATTGGGTCATGCTTTATTCTAGCCAAGCTTCTTCGTAATCTTAAACATTTTCCTTCAAAGTAATGCATATCAGTAAATAATCATCGTTTGACTTACCATGGTAAACATAAGCAATTTTTCTAACATATTTTGGAGGTGAGGACTTATTTGTCTTTCTCAAATTAAGGAAGTTGGGGGACATGCAGGGGGAGGGAGGCACAAAAGTGTCAATGTGTGAGTTATAACTATAAATTTATAATGAGTATGAAATGTATTTGACAGGTTAGAGAATACTAAAATTTGACATTATCAAAAACAAACAATGATAATTTAGAATCTCAAAGATTTCACTGAACACATTTTTATAAAAGAAGCACTTCTTAAGGGACAAATTCATAAACACAACCATACACTTCAGGAAAACAAAATTTATAATTCTACAAGCTGATTCATCCAAAAGATTTGGAGCATATAGCATTTAATATGAATTATATGAATTCTCTCTCGAACATGTAGTAGCAACTATGTCACTTGATAAAGCTACGATCTCAAAGAAAAAGCAGATGCAAAATGAAGACAATCATAAACCATGTCAGAAAATTTACACACAATCAGCACTTCAATATAAATTTTTCATCCGGGATAAAAAGTAAGTAAAAAACTTTTTCCCACATTCAAGCTGCTTGACATGCTACATACAAATAATTTAAGTACATGATTGCTCCCAATATGGCCAAATATGGCTTGTGAGAGTCCTCATTCGAGCAACAGCTGACTGAAAGAGCACAGATAATTCTAGTCATAAGACTCCAACAGAGATTATGCAGAGAGAACTGCTCAGCACAGAAATAAAACAAAAATAAAGAGAATGTAGATTAGTAGAATTCGATAAAAGACTTTGAATCCCTGCAAATACCATGCTTCCTTCCTGAGCTACCGATTGAAAATAAAAAAAGAACAAGGCAATGCGAATTTACTGAACAAGTACAGCATTAGTGCAAAATTCAATATAAAATAACATACAAGTTAGACCAGGTCACTGATTGCCCTCAGGTGCTTGAGCATTGGCGTTGTAATTGTCATAGCCTCCAGATGATGGTGCCGGTGGATTAGTTTGATACATTGCTGATGATGCCATTGAGGGAGCACCATTGGAAGGTGGTGCTGCAGTGCTTCCAGGAGCTGTAGGTGGGGGAGCTAATGAAGGTGGCCTTGGTAGGGTAATTAGCTGACCCGGTATCTGAGGGGCCCCAGGTGGAGGAATCATTTGTGGCATGGTAGGTGCAGAAACATACCCTGTAAACCCAAATTGAAAACCACTTACATTATATATGCTGAAATAAAAGAACTGGTTTATAATGCTTGAACTTGCCTGCCCAATTTACCAGAACTCTTGGTACATGATTAGTTGCTGATTTTCAAACAAAAATTCTAACCAAAAAACCAAATCAAAATATACATGCATGCTCAACTAAAAGACAGGTTACATGAAAATAATAGTTGTTGTAAATTTATAAAAGAAAAAAAAAGCCAAATATCAAAAGGAAATCCCAATTACATGGCAATTGCAGCGATAGAAGCCAAAAATAACGTGGTTAGCCATTGATGTGCATAACCATGGTCATTATAAAAGGATTAGCCATTGATGTGCATAATCATGGTCATTATAAAAGGATAAAGAAATGGACTATATATATCTGCACGAATGCTTCAATGAGAGGTGAAGTGTAGCAACTTTATGGAAGTCATGAAAGGTGTATGTGGAGGGGTGACACTCACCCGGTGGCCCAGGAATCGGTCTGGGCATGAGAGGTCTGACCCCTGGCATCATTGGTTGAGTTCCAGGAATAGGAAATCTTGGGGGTGGCATTACAGGAGGAAGGTTTGGCCTTTGAACCATTAAATGATTAAAAGCCACACCAACCTGCTGAAAAGCCGCAGCTTGCCCAAGATGTTCTTTGATCCGTTGATCAATCAAACTCTGGGTTTGTTGCTCTTCAAATTGCTGATAGTAAGACCTCACATTTGCCTGAAAGAACAAACAATTAGCAAGCCTCACAAATATAGCCTAAATTGCAATGCACCTTACTTTAAAATTGAGAAATTTCACAGCACCTTGTGTTTGTATCCAGAATTATGTTGCTTTCTAACAGATGGCTGCAACATAACACAAAGTTAGCATCATTGCGTTGTCTCTTCGTATGTACAAGTTTCAATACATATCTTATTATTAATATTAATGTTGGTTCGAAAAATGAGAAAATGAAATTATCTGAATAAATAAGCGATTTTTGTATACATGGTAGGTTAAAATAAAAGTGAAATTTAACAGAATCGGAAATTGGGGAATGAAGCAACTTACCGAATCGTGGGTCAAATAAGTATCGCAGTAGTCACAGTAGTACCTGAAATGAAAAATAGAAGAAAAATGAATGAAATTGGCATGGATTCGATGAAAGGTGAAATGTAAGGAGAGAGTTTTAGTACCGAGGCATTGCTGATTCAGTGTCGATGGCTACAACGGAAAACCCTAACAATGGAGGAGATGATAAAAACTTTAGAAAAAGTAGGAAGTTGAAAGCCCAGGAAAATTGAAAAGAGAGGAGAAGGGTGATGAGGCACGCACCTTCAGCTTGAACGCTATGCCCAAACTGTGGAACTTTCTGGAATATCAGTAAATCACCATGGGAGATACTTATTTTTCATTTAGAGAGGGAGCTCGTTATTACCTATTACTCCTTCGCGAATAAAATTATAATATAAACTATAAATAGTTAAAAAAATAAAACATTTATTTGATACAATTTTTTTCTTAATAATAATGTTATGGTACAAATTTTGAAAATAATAATACTTTTTTTTTATTTGGATAGAGTACTTATTTATAGGCTAAATAGCACCCACGGTTATTTAACTTTAATTGATGTTTTAGTCTTTTATTATTTTATTTTAATTTTAAGTGACAATTTGATATTTTTATATTTTAAAATATCAATAATGTTATTTTTTTTATACAAAAAATTCATCAAAATTTTTAAATAAAACCCATAAAATTAATAATCATCTTCAATATAATGTAAATTTCATCAAATGCATAACTCAAATATTCAAATAAATTTATATTTCTATCTCCAACAATATTAAATTCATTAAATAAACAATATGAAAATATGAGTTTATTTCAATATTTAAATTATGAATTTGATGAAATTTGCATTATATTGAAGATGATAATTAATTTTATGGTTTTTGTTTGAAATTTTTAATGATTTTTTTTTTTATTTTTATATAAAAAAAAATAATATTGTTAACATTTTAAAACATAAAAGATCAAATAATCACTTAAAATTAAAATACAAGACTAAATAAAAAAAGACTAAAACGTTAACTGAAATTAAATTAAAGGATCGCAAATATTATTTATTGCCCTTAATTTTACTAGAGAAGCACCATGCATTACTGCTCGTGTATCCAATTTTTTAATTATTTTATTTATTTCATATATGTTTTATTATGTAATATTTGTTTCATTTAAAAAAAAGTCAAAAAATTAATTCACTTGATATTATTCTATGAACAAGTGCCAATAGGAAAATAGGAGTTTAAGGGATATAAGTCTTCTATTATGTACATATTATAAGGTTGTTTTCATTGATAGATTAATATGTGCCAATAAAATAAATGAGATATGATAAAATTGGTTGATCTAATGGTAGAAAATATATTTGTATATGATGTAAGAACATTTTACTTGTGTATGTTAGACAAAATCTCTGTATAATTGATAACTCATATGAGATATGTATCTTCTTAACTTATCAGTATATTTTTTATGATGTGTTTGATTAAAGGTAGATGAAAAAAAACTGGAGGGGAGATATTCAACATAACTAAAAATACTACATTTAAAATCTTTCTCATTTCCTTAAACCAAACACAAATTCATTAAAATTATTCATCTCCTCGTTTTAAACCAAACATTTATCTACTTTCCTTTTCTTCCCTCTCCTCTCATCCTTTCTCCTTAAAATTTCCCACCTCCCCTTCCATTGGTTGAACTAAACAAATCTTTAGTAAATATATTATTTAAGAGTCATGCTAACAAGTTCTCTTATGACACTTGTTATGACACTTGTTAAGGATACAAAAATAGAGATTTTATATTGAACAAATTTTAACATTTTAAAAATTGAATATATAATTTTTAATATACTTTTGAATGTAAAATTTCAATCTAGCATTTAACGACAACAACAGATATTATGTGGTTACTTTCATTTGTCATATCTTTGTACATATTGTTGACAATTTATTCACCTCCTCGATCATTATGCCATGACCAAACATCATTCACATCATCCTACAAAACAAAATTAACCAACAAATAATTATACTACTCCACCTCCCACCTAAATAAACCCTTCCTCCAAGACCACCCTCCCCTTCTCCTTTTATTTTTATTTGACGTTTTAAGACTATTTACAGGTATCAATACAACAAATAAATTGTGTTACTCTTAAGTGAAATGTTTATCTTTTTTTCTTCTTCATAATACTTCAAAAAGTTTACTATAACGTTATTATATTTATTTCTCTCTATTTTATTAATAATTGAATAAATAAATAGTTAATATTGTATTAAATTTTGAAAACGACAAATAAATAAAAATACATTTTTTTCTCCAAACACGATAATTAAAAATAAATGAATGTAATAATATATATCATCTAAACTCACATGTGAGATGTAGTTTAACTATTTACTTTCAATAGTGTGGGTATCGGAAGTTCGAAAAAAATTTATGTGTTATAATAATTTTTATATAATTTTATTATTAATTTGATTGTTATTAGACAATGATAGTGTGAAATGATTAAAAACTATGCTTCTCACAAATAGTAATGCATGTTGTTAGAGATTGGGAGATGTGGGAATTATGGAATAAGGTGAAAAAGATGATAATTGGAATAAGTTTTTTAGACTTGGAATACATAAATGGCTTGAATGGAACTTCCCTAATTTTACGTTGGAAATACTCTTTGGTTATGGAAAACTTTATTTGGTGTGGCCACCATTGCCTTTTGGGAGGAGGACTTTAACTCCCAAGTTTTCTTAAGAGATCTTTGGCATGAAATTGCAAATCAAGTTGATTGATTTTATTAGAAATTCCTTGGCCAAATCGAGCATGGTTTCTTATAACAGCATCTCTCATCGACAAATCCAATGGAATAAGAGTGTCCACAAGCTCAAACGGTATTGTTCTTGCTCGTTTACTTGGTTTAAAAAATGTGATTTTTGAAACTGATTTTATTGTTCTCCTTAAGATAGTCAAGAAAGGTCAAACTCAATTCACAAGGCTCCTACTATTTCTCAAATAAATTAGTCACCTCGTACAAATTAAGGATTGGATCAGCTTTTTTTGAGAAAATGAATAAATGTACTCACCGGTTGCCACAACAAAGACATTCTGCTGCTCCCTTTTGCCTTCAAGTAGTGGAACCTCCCTTTGCCTTGTTAAATAATCTATTGATGTATTTAATTTTTCTTATTTTCTTTTATATATAAGACGTCGACTAAATCACCACAATAAAAATTGATTAGTTGTAGTATTATATTTAATGATAATTTGAAGTATTTTATTAATTTATTTTTGAAGAGAAAAAAAGAAAATTAATTTATGTTTTTATTATTTGTTAGAGAAATTTTATAATAAGTAAGAAGATGTTATTGAAAATATGTGTAAGCTATTTTAGACTATTGAAGCATACAAATTACATTTTTTTTCTAATGTGTTTTTTTTCCTACTATGCTTAATTTAGTCCTTCCTTTACTTATAAATAGAGAATAATATTTATGTCTTTAATTATAAATATTAATTGATAAACAAATTGCGTGTGAAATAAATTTTTTCACATTTGATACTTTGAAATGTGACTTTAGAGAATAGGTTAACATTTGTATTGAATTATATAAGTTCTATTTGATAAAATAAAAAAACAAGCATATACCTTAGCTTATAAATTATAAGTTTTGGTTAATAATATTCATTCGAGTTTATTGTGGTTTTTGATAAAATAATTTAAGTAGTTTATGAGTTCATAATTTATTAGTTTTTCCTTTTAATTTTACTCTTATTATTATAGCTAAATCCTTTTTTATCTTTTATAATTTATGATAAATAATTTATATAATTTTATTTTTAAAGTAATTTAATTAAAAAAATTATTATAACTTAAAATAAATAAACTAACTAATACAAAATATATAATTTTATTCACAATATTTTAAATTGTATATAAATAATTTAAGTTTTAAACAATTTATAAATAAATAAAAAATACATCAAATTGATAAATTTAAATTATTATTTTTAAAATATTTAAATACTAATTTATAAAATATATTTTTATTAAAATTTTTAACACTATTTGAAATTATTAAATTAATGAAACTGTTGATTCGATCAAAATACGCAGTTAACTTTGATTATAAGTTGTAGTTAATTTTGCTTACGAATGAACTTGAAGCCGAAGCCGAAGGAGAAGGTGTTTTTTTGTCTTGATTTAATTTCCCTCGTTGTTTTCAATTAAATCGCAAATAAGAGAGCATAGATCTGCTGACTTTTTTATTTATTTTTTCTCTTCATTACAACCATTACCATGCCTGCGAATTCTACATCCGATAATTCCGCGCTTGCAGGTTACCCATTTCCTCACCATAACAACAAGATTGCGTCTCCCTCTTTTCTTTTTCATTAATTTCGAATTATTTTTTTAATTGTAATGTGTCAGGAGCCGCGAACGATAATAAACAGAAGTGGGCTACGTCTCCTTCAACTGTTTTCAATCACTTCGGCTCAAGTGGACTTTCCGTCGCTATTGCAACTTCAATTACTCACCCTCTAGGTCCCTTCTCTCTTCTGCTTACCATCTTTTTTATACTCATTTCTTTTGCATTCAATACCTCTTCATAGGGATTTACTTTTGATATAAAACTCATGGATCTTACTATGTTAGGTTCAAATAATTGAGAGGAGATGAATAACCCTCCTTATTCGGTTTGCACAACAGGGAAGGCAAAATAAACAAATTTACTTTTTACCATTATATTAGTAAATACTGTAGAGTAAACCCTCAATTGAGTCCTCTAAAGATCAGGGTGTTGCCGTGTTAGTCCTTCATTTTTGTCACCAAATTAGTCCCTTAAAGATACATAGTCGTTACCAAATTTTTCCATGTTGTGGCAAAAGAACAATATCATGATGCTTGATATATTGAGGACAGAGTTTAGGTGGTTATGTTATTCTTTCTGGGGTAGCCATATTCATAAGTGGCAGGCCAAATTGGAAATTTATTCAACTAACAGATGAAGTTAACAGCTATAGTAAAGATGTTATGATAAGTTGAAGGTTACATTGAGCACCTTAATATGTCTGTCTAGAACAAATTATTTTATGTGGGTTTTGGAAAAACCAAAAACAAATCCTTAAAATCATCTATGTTTTTTACCTGTTTCTACATGCTATGCAGATGTATTGAAAGTGAGGCTACAAATGCAACTTGTTGGCCAGAAAGGTCCTTTGAGTGGAATGGTAGTTCACTGAGTTCAACCTTTCCTCTTTAGACCTTACCTATCACATTATAATACAAAACTTTTGTCAATTAAGCATTTTTCCAGGGACAATTATTTTTAAGTGTGGTGAAAAATGAAGGACATAAGTCTTTGTATCTGGGTTTGACACCTGCTTTAACAAGGTCAGTAGTTTATGGAGGACTACGCTTGGGCTTGTATGAACCCTCTAAGAATGCATGTGATCGTGCTTTTGGATCCTCCAATGTTTTAGTTAAAATTGCTTCGGGAATGTTTGCTGGTGCTTTTTCAACTGCGCTGACCAATCCAATGGAAGTTCTTAAGGTGAGCTATCATATCCTTTTCCAATACGTTTAAGCTTTTGTTTTTGGTTTCCTCCTTCAAAACCATATTCTCACAATCAGGTGCGATTGC
>NC_021163.2:7927346-7977078 GCF_000331145.2 Cicer arietinum
AGAGTGGACCAATTTTAGAGCTTCGAAGGACTGTTTCTGAAGAGGGAGTCAAAGCTCTTTGGAAAGGGGTGGGCCCTGCCATGGCCAGAGCAGCTGCATTGACTGCATCCCAGTTGGCCACTTATGATGAAACTAAGCAGGTCAAATTTTAAAGTGTATTTTTGTTCATCTATTCCTCCTCCCCCTAATTTAATTTTGCCTTTACATTCAATTAAATAATTGTTTTTCGAATAATTTTTTTTGCTTCCTCTTATGCAGATTCTAATCAAGTGGACATCTCTTAGAGAAGGATTTCATCTACATCTGATGTATGGCTCTCTTGTCTATTTCCCCTCTCTGCAACTTTCTTAATGCAAACTGAACCAAATTAAATGAAGTATTATTAGAGCCGGACAATTGACCAACATCACGGGCAACAACTTTACAATAGTTAAGAATAATGAAGATTGAAGAATCTTGAAAAATAGAAATTTGCATCACTAATATTTGTTTTATAATTGATTTTTTTGCATAAAATTATATTGAAACTGCAGTGCATTTTTTTTCTTATACAAGTTTGCGAACTAGTTTTGTTCATCTAATTAATTGAAAAATTTATTTTCCACATTGGCACGCTTTAGGTCTATTAGTCGAGGGAGATAAAGGTATATAGTTAGTTTGAGATTAGTCGGGACTGAGAAAGTTAAAGGCAGGCAATGTTATATTAAATAATGCAAAGGAATGAGGGAAATTGAGGCCTTGGGCCAGGGAGGTCCCTGTATCATTGACGTTTTTCTGTTTCAGCGAATTTCTTCCTTGTATGTTCTAATAAAATGCAAAAAGGGGAACCTGAGCTTAACAGTTGGATTTGTTGCCATATGACTAGAAGGTCACAGATTGTAGTTGTTAAATGCTGCCTGCAATAAATTCTCAATGAATCAGACCCTTCCTCGGTCTCTGCATGGCGAAAGCTTTATAGCATCAAATTGTGCTTTCCATTATCTGTTGCAACTAATTGTAGTGTGTACCCTATACAGCTCAAGCACAGTTGCAGGCATACTGAGCACCATCATTACTGCACCCATGGATATGGTTAAAACACGTCTCATGTTGCAACGAGCATCCAAAGGTGGTAGAACATATAAAAATGGATTTCACTGTGCATACCAGGTATTAAATTACTATTGTTTCCTCATCTCCCAATCCTGCAGTTTTTTGTTTGTTTTGTTCTATACCAATCTTTGCTTCTTTACTTTTAAGAGGTTGACTTAAGTTCATAACTTGGTACTGTGCCATATAAGTTTATATTACTTTACTTTCATGGATTCTTTGAGTCTGACTTGGCTTTCCTAATTTTTATTAGCTCATAATCATAATTTAAATGACTTTCATATAACCCAATCATGAAAAAGTGCTACTATATTTTCTTATCTGGCATATTCACTATGATTTGCATTTATCATCTGTGGTTTCAGGTTCTGCTTTCAGAGGGTCCTAGGGCACTTTACAAAGGGTGAGTTTTATGTTTGGCATGCATTTTTACATGAAGCTTGTTTGTTTTACTTCATCCAAAGTTTTAATGATTAATAACTGGAGTTTGGTAAGACCTCTTGAAAATTATTATCAAAAGGGACTTGTCAACAGAAAGCATGCAAAATTTTGTTTGCATATATATTACTTTGTTTATATGATACCTTTTGTCAGAGGCTTCGCTATATTTGCAAGATTAGGACCACAAACCACAATTACATTTATATTATGCGAGGAGCTAAGGAAACTTGCTGGATTGGAAGCAATTTAGTAACAGGAGTCTCCACTATGACAGTGCCTACTACACCGACTGACTATAAGGATTCTTGAATGTTGAATAACTCTTTTTGCAAGCAAGGTTGGGGATTTTTTTATAGATATAATCTACATTCTACAGTGGTTATTTGAAGTATATTCCTCATACAACCACATCACATTTTTTACCTGCAAGTTTGCAACTATGCAAAGAGATTCATCTCCTCAAGCATGTGGTTTATGTGCTTTTTTAATCTTTTAATGGGGATGGTCCTAGCCCTTTTTTAGACTCACAACTACCACCATTCTTTAACTCACAACTACCGCCATTGTATTGTATTATTATTATTTTTACTGCCATCTCTGTATTAAATAGAAAATTAATATTGGTCAACCACCAGAATCAAAAATAGTGGGATGCTTTTGATGTGAAGATGATTTTCTCTTTTTTTTTTCTGAGTAAATGATTTTCTCTCTTAAATAGTGCTTTCCAGCTTCTTATGTAGTTATACATTTTAGCTTCGATACTTATTTTATACTTCATACGTTTCATATTAAGTGTCACTTAAAATTACACATACATTAAAAAAAATTGTTGAGCGTACTAATTTTTATGATAAAATAAGTTTTGTTGACTAAAATATGTTTTTCAATAAAGTGTTAGTGAAATAATTAGGTGGATCGAGACATGATAAATAAGAGAAATTGAGTTGCGACAATTAAAAGGTCATTCTTGATTGTAATTTTGGTAGCAAAAGACTACATCTGCTATTAAATATAACTTTCATTTGAAAAAACTAATGTGACGCTTTTCTTTTCATCAAAGGGAAAGGATAAGGAGTTTCTAAAATTCCACCTAACATCATTATGGCTTGAGTACACCTAA
Organism: Cicer arietinum; assembly: GCF_000331145.2. Lineage (NCBI taxonomy): Eukaryota > Viridiplantae > Streptophyta > Magnoliopsida > Fabales > Fabaceae > Cicer > Cicer arietinum. The sequence continues at coordinate 7,929,997 of NC_021163.2, forward strand.
CATCCCCTCAACTATCAGTGCATGGCAAAATAATGCTTTCCGCTGATAAATTATACCCCTAGTAATATATGGCTTGAGTACACTGATAATGATGGTGTTCCATTGTGTCTAACATAATCTGAATAATAATGTTTTTAATCTGAATGATTGTGTTTTGTTATTCATCTGAAGTACCAGGACAAAATAACGTCCTAGCGAAACAATGTGGGATTCTTATGTAGCAGCTTGGGACTCTACATTTCCCTTTTTTCATTTCTTAAATTAAAAGCAAAAAAGTTTCAATATGGCTGATTGTTGATCCCACTTGTGAATATATCAGAATCAGCTTTCATTTCCTTTCTATGTATTTATGGCAACCCTTTATTTTATTTTTTGCACGCCATTTAATTCTGTATCATAACCTAATTAATCTACTCAGATCTGTAAAAAATTACGAAAACTAGTTAACTACCCAAAAAAGTTTACATGAGTTCTTGACAACGAAATTCATTTTATTTATAAACTTGCTAAGTTCCTTAAAACTCAACCCATACCACCACACTCAATATGATGCTAAAGCTAGCAGGGTCATTCTCCACCAAAGTTTAATCATACATTTATCCCCACCCCACTTCATATGCTCCGCAATCTCATACATCAAAAAATTTGCACTGGATTTGGTGGGGTGTGCCAGGATATTGTAGGGGACTACCCCTCACGAATCATTGACCGACATACATACTACATTTAAAATATCAGAATCTAAAAATTGGCTCTCCAAGCTACTACTTACTAACATCACTGCAATAGTATTAACGTGAGTTGCAACTCGTTAAAATATCACTGGAAAGCCTATATATGAATTATGTAAACTGCTTAAATACAAAATGAAATAACATTCAAAAGTACCAGTTTAATATAAGATGAGAACTTCAAAAGATATAATTTTGTTAGTAAATTGTAATGGGAAGGTTGCAGTCGAATTTGCAATCATGAAAAGAGTTAATCCCTATTGTGAAGTGAAGGGTATGATTCCAATGGATGCATAGTGAACAAAGACAACTTGACCAGAGTTTAACAAGAAACGTGAAACATTCCAATAATATTTCATTTTCTGCACATCCCATCATTGCAATAACTCTCACCTGCTTCTTTCTTGGTCATAAAAACATTATTTTAACGTGTTAAAAGTAGGGTCGACATTTTTAATTAAATGGTGTTTTGATGTCAACACAGACAAAATATTGTATATTAATTACATTAAAAAATTTATCATTTTTAAATTATTACGAGTGTGAACATATCCATATTAATGACTTATTTAAACATTATTTTGTATGTTGTTTGTCCAATTTGCAACTAAATAACTTTGTGAGTTCTCTACTATTATACTAGATTCGGCATAAATCAATTTTATGTCTAATGTTTATCTCAGTATGTATGCTTCATAAATCCTAATTAAGTTTTTTTATAAGAGTTTATTGAAAGAAAAATTCAAACCCTACGTAAATTAAATATATATCTCATATGAATTTATAATGAAAGATACAATTCACTTTAGTTGATTTTATAAAAAAAGAGTTAATTTGGTGCTATAAAACTTTCTCCCATTATCATGTTAACTGGATGTAACAAACAAACCGTGATAAAAATTCTACCATAGCTCGTGCTTTTTTTTCTTCCAAATCCACTTTCCTAAAGTAGTAATCTTTGATATACACCTATATATTGGTGTACACTCATTTAACACCTTAATAAAATGTTTAATATATAAAAATAATTTATTTATTATTTAAATTTTATTTTTTTTATATTAATCACCACCAATGGTAGAGTGTTAAATGAGTGTATCTCATATATAGTTGTATACCTATCACTATTCTTCCTAAAATCGTGAATTTGCTGTCATTTTCTTCTTAGATGTGCGTTGGAGAAAGAGAAAAAAAAGAGACATGGAGAAAATAACATCAATATATTTAACTTAATGTCTATATTAGTATATATTTTTTGTATATATATCACAATAATTTACGAGGATGATTTCAAAAATAATTTTAGTAAAAATTAAATATTTTTATTGAATTAAATATTGTGATTGAGCCCCAAGATAAAAATAATTTACAAAGACAACATGTATAAACTAAATTCATATCAATATACCCCAAATTTTGTATTCACTTTATATTTCTTTATATATTATCACCTAGCATATCTCTCATTGATAAAATAAAGACTTAATACAGATTTAGACCCTTTATTACATCACATTTGTAATTTTTATCTCTTATATTTTTTCTTTTATTTTGGTCTTCCTATTTTTGATTTTTTTTTTTTTTTTTACATTTGGTCCTCTTACGCAATTTAAATTTTAATTTAGTGATCTGAGTGATGTGGAAAATCAAAGTGATGTAAATTTTAAATTAAATAATAGTATTTAATAATTTTTAAAAAATAAAAAAAATAACTTTTTTACTTTAAAAATAAAATAAAAAATCAATTTTTAAAAATTAATTTTTTGTTTTAAAAATTACAAAATTAATAATTTTTTTTTGTTTAAAAATTTTTGAAAGAAAAAACAAAAAGTAAAAAAAAAATTATTACTTTTCTTTTTCTAAATTACAGATTTTTTTGTGACTTTAAAAAAACGTATTTAAAAGAAATTGATTTTTTTCATAAATTTTTAAAAACTATTAATTATTTATTAACGCGGTGTTATTTATTTAAAAATAAATTTAAATTTTATGTCACCATAATTTTTCACATCATGATATATATATCACTAAAATGATTATCACATCACTAAATTAAAATTCAAATTAAGAAGAAAGACTAAATATCAATAATTTTGAAAATCGAGGATCAAAGCGGCGGAAAAAAATTAAGAGACAAAAATTGCAAATTTGGTAGAAAAATTGAAGACCACTCGAAATATACATATATTAAATGTAGAAAAATATCTTATATGTTTATAATGGAATAAAATTGTTATTAATTAAGGCATAAATGATGTAATTTTTGGTACATAAAAAGAAAAATTAAATGTAATTCAACATTAAATATTTTACACTATATCAAGATGGTGTTGAACAAGTAATAAATACTTTGATTTTAATTAATTGAATGAATTTCAATTTTGTTAGTTTACATGGAAAGAAAGAAAAATCTATTGGGATCCATGTCAACAAGTAAAGTAGTAATAAAGAAAGATCAATCTCTGCAGTTGTTCCCATTAATAACTTACCTAAAATATATTTAGCACTATATATTAAACTTTATAATATAATACTAAATAATAGAAAGAGATTAATAACTTTATAAAGTTATTTTACATAAACAATCAATTATATTTTTTCAATATAATTAAATTTGTTAAAAGTTGATATCATTTTTATATATTTACTGTTAAAGAGAGAATTAATTAATATTTTTATTATAATATTTATGTTAATATCAAAAAAATATGTAAATTAATTAAAGCTATGCTGGTAAAAAAATAAATAATGCAATTCAAAATTCAAAGATAGTTTTAAAAAGAGATATGAATTTTTTTAAAAAACGTCTTTATATTTAAGGACAAATATAATATATTTTTAACTTTTATAAAATATTACATTCTTTATTTTAGTGATATTTAATATTAAGGTGACCATTATAATTTTAAAAAAACTACGACTTATAACTTTACAAATTTACAATAATTCACCGCAATAATAAAAATATTGTAATATCAAACATTCCCTTGATTCCTACTACTATATATAAAATTCTAACCACCAAAATTTAGTGTTTAGCTTATTCCGCTTCCACTACGTTTTATGGTAGATGATGTTTAATTCAAACACGGCAAGCTACTTTAGTATTGTGGTAGATGATGTTAGATAAGACAACACATACCCTTCACCTATGAAGCCTTGTATTAATATGTATCTGGTACATACCGAAATAGAAATATAAAAGGTGAAATAATTTTGTTAGATATCAATAAAGATATTCATCATTCACTTTAACAATTATAATACGAAGAATTAGAATTTGAAATTATGTTTTTTTTATGGATAAAACAATCAAGATATTTTTTAATTGTTAACTATTAAATAAAATTAATATTTATTTAAATTCTTTTAATAATATTTTATTGATATCCTAAAACATAAATTAAAATATTAATAAAAATTATGATTCATTATAATTATATATTTATGAAGAATAATTAATGTATTTTTTTTATAAATATTGTATATTTATATAACTTTTTGAATAACTTTTTTACTATTATATATAAACATATATAGTATATCTTAAATTTTAAAAATTTCACGTAGTTATTTATATTTAAATATATTAGAATATCGCTCTAGATATGTATTCTTCTTACCATTTAACGGCAGCAAGCAAGCAAACAAAATAAGGTAAATACAACCATAACAACCCATTTTAGAAATATTATATTGAATTATGGAATAAGTTTTACCCCAACACAAATGAAGTTAAATCACGCAACAACATTAATTGATATAGATAAAGATAAGGGTGGAAAAATAGAATCCATTGACGTTAGATGAATTTCCACTTCAGTGGCTATCATATTTTCTTCTAGATGGATGGAATATAACTGTTGGCTAGTACATGCATTAGTATTTAGTAGTTACCATGTTTCTAGAAAACCATACCAACAACTTTACTCATCATATATATATATAAATAATCGAATTTAATAATAAGTAATAAGTAGTAACAATGAGTCCAATTTGGAGGAGGCTATAATAGCGTGGAAAACATTGGTCGGTTCGTGTCCCCAAAAATGTTAAACAATATAATACAATATATAGATAGATAGACCCCACGTTTATTATGCTTCCCTATTAAATTTTGTTTTGAGTTTATTAATTAATAGTTGTTGTGTTGAAGAGTTGTTTTATTATTTGTAGGATATATCCTAACACATCAAACACAGATCGATGGATAGGAAAAAGAATGATTTATTATGTTACATTAATTTTGAAGAAAGTGGCGACTCTGATGAAGTTGATATGGATAGATCAGTGAATGATGATGATGATGATAATGACGATGCTCTGTCTTGCAGCTACGACGGATCTGATCATATTAATGATGCTGATTTGATGAATGATGAGAAGAAATCTGTTAATTATGGAAGATCGTATTGTGAAGAAGATGAAGAAGAGAATGAGATAGAACAACAGAAATCGTATGTATCTTATGATTCAGGACATGAGTCGATGGATGAGATGGAAAAGAATAGGCAGTTCTGGGAAGCTTGCTTGGCATCTTAATTAGCCTTCTCTCCTCTATCCCTAGATCACTCACTTTTCCTGTTCACCATTTTCTTTTTAATAGTAAAACACAATTTCAGTTGATAACAATATTGATATTTACTGTTGAGTTAGAGAAAACTTTTAATTAGTTTATTTTAGTTTAGAAAAACTTAAATAAATTAAAATCAAATAAATTAAATTTTTGTTTGTGCCACACTCGTCTTATTTTATTATCAATTTATTGAATGGTATATTGTTGTATCGTCTCTATGAATTAGTTTCATTGTTTATTTATTGTTTAATTCATGTGAATTCTTTTCTTCTTTATTTGAATAACAGATGATTTATACTTAATTTTTAAGTCTAAAATCACTAATTTATTTATGCATATATTTAATTTTGTTTTATTTGTGATTTTACCGTCTTAGTGTAATATTATTTTGTTTGTCATTTTGGTGTGTTGTTGTTTTAGTTTTCCGTCTTGGTGTGATATTCATTTGGATTACACTAATAGATTAGTTTTAATCTAATATAAATTCAATCAATAATGTTGGTGTACTCTATCAAATCTGAATAATATTTTAAACATTTCAATTTTGTCATAGTAAGTTTTTATTATTTGTTAACATTTTATCGTTTTATACAATTAATATAAGTAATAAGAATTTGTGCATATTTATCATATTTAATATCAATAATTTTGAATTTGTAGGATATGTTTTACTTTTTTTAATCTATTTAAAGGAATAAATATCATGTTGTGAGTTTATTGTTATCCAAAAAATTTATTTTTATTTTCTTCAGTTTATCATTTCGTTTAAACGTTATACAAGAGTCACATGTTAATACTAAACGTTATACAAGGAAAAACGCGGGTACCCAACCAATTAGCCAAGAGAAACATGTAAGAGGAATATACTTAAGATAAATTTTAGGCTGCCTTCTAATAATTTTCTAATGATTATGGGTAATTTACCGATGATATGTGTTATGAAACATAAGTAAGAGGAATATAAGCGTGTATTTCATTATTGAACCCAAGATTTCAAAGCCAAAGTTGTACCATATAATCAAACAAAACTTTATTACATGTCAATTATAAATATACAATCAACTTAAATAATAATCAATTGTATATGAAGTTAATTCATACATTTTCTTTTCAATTTTAAAAATATAAATAATTTTTATATTTTGATTTTTCAAGACATATAAATAAATTTATTATAATATATTTGAAGTATGAATTTTATTTGTCTCTATTTTTTAAAAGAACTTAAATATTTATCGGGTCAACATTCATACAATTCAATTAGTGATTCCATTAACTCGACCAATTATCCACTAACCTAGTATTTTGACTTAATCGATCGATAATTTTTTTTTTCAAATACTGATCGGAACTAAAAAGAGCATTAATGGTAAAAAAGGATAATTCAAATTCATTCACGATTAAAAAATTAATATAAAATATAATTATTTTATTATATTTTATTTAAAAGTCAAGAAAAACCAAAATATAATAAATTAAAATTCAATATAAGCTAATTGAACTAATTGTGATTTAGAAATTATAATTTCAATCAATCAATGATTAAATATAATATTATGATACAAAAAATTACTTGAAAATTATAATTTTAATAATTCAACAGTTCAATCTAACTTGTTAACTAATAATGACTTACGAAAATATAAATTTTGATTATTCAACCGAACAAATTAACCAAATTATATTGACTATGATTTGTAAATCCAAATTTCGTTGATCAAACTGTTCAATCTTAACGAATTAGACTAACTATGACTTAAAATTTTTAATTTCAATGATCGAGGTCTATAGTGTTAACTAATTAGACTAACAATGACTATCAAATTCAAATTTCAATGATCCAATAATTCAATCTAACCTAATTAGTCTAACTATAACTTAAAAATTATAATTTTGTTGATTTATAAGTTCTTTGTTATCTAATTAGACTAATTAAAAAGAGATGCCAATGGTTCTTTCAAAAACACATGTCTAAACTGAAAGTTGTTGGGCAGCGTCGAATCAAGTTATTTTGGTTCAAAATGTGGTTATAAACTTATTGACATAAACACCCCCAAAAAAAAAAAACTTGATGTAATGTGTTGCACTTTTCTGGGTCAATAAACTATAGTAGAAACAGACAGGCCTAATGGCGTTTGCACAAATGGGCCTAAAGAGCTGTCCGAAAGCCTAGCCTATTAACTGTGGAGTCCGTTAGAAGTCAACAACAAGTAGCTTTGACTTGTGTTGAATCCGCAAGTACAAACAAATTTATCTAAATAAACAGATATAAGTCTAAACTTAATCTAAGCTCCTTAAAAACAAAGACAGTTTATTTAGCTAATTTGGACGTTATTACCCAAGAAGTAGCTTTAGTGGTAACAATTGGACCATATACGCTTGACCACCAATATCCAACATGTAGCTTAGCAGTAAGAATTGGAACACCAAATAAGTTCTATGTATAAAGTTCAAAGTTCAATTATAACTACTAAAATTTCCGCTTCTAATAAATTAACTACTAACATTTTACGTACAAAAAAGTGATGCAGGTTATGAGATCGAACTTTGTCTTTTAGAGTTATAAAGCTAAACAATCACCATTACACTAACATCCCCGAGGCAACTAACATTTTAATTTGGTACTTGTTGATGAGATGTTTCAAAGGAGTGCCCTAGTGATGCAGGTTATGACACCAAAAGTGTCTTATGTAAGAGGTCGTAAGTTCAATTCAATATCTGTTACTCACTTTTTTCTTCCACGACAAATTAACGACTAATATTTACTTAAAAAACAAGCACTTGGCCATGGGATCGAACTTTATTTAGACCTTCAAGTTACAAAACTAAGAATCACCATTGCAGTAACATCAGCGGAATTATAGTTGAAAGACACAACTGAGATATTTTGGTGGTGAAAATATGGAACCAATCAAATTATGATCATAAACAAGATAAATAGAAAATATCATCTTCATGCTAAATAAATCAATCTCCCTATTGCTTACAACTTTCACCTACCTCAAATTTGAAAATGTGGCCACTCCTAAGCCAATAGCTAACCCCATTTGTCATGGTTAGAGTTGTTCGGTACACAAACATACACAGAACCAGATCAAATTCAGCCCTAAACTGAACATAATCTGCCCCCAATAATAAGCAAAACAGTTCCTACTTCATGTACCAACAATTTACACAAGCTTGTACAGACAAAATCTGAAACAAGGTACTTAAAAACTACCGAAAAAGAAAACCAGTTCTTAGCTGGATGCAAGCAGCGACACCGGCGAAACAGAATCTGTAAATTTATCAATCATCTCCACTTCTTCGGTGTCTCTCCATCCTTGTAATGGAATAGCTGTGTCCGCTTTTAACTTTTCTCTATCGGAACTCAAGCAGAAATTTGCACTTTTGCTATCAGTGATCAATACATCAGGTTCCACATTATAGCCACAGCAACTTTTGGAGTTTGGATATTCTTGCAAATAATCTGCAGGTTCTTCTGGTAATTCTTTGGGGGTGCTGTCATCCAACTGTTTTAAGAAGCATTCTTCTATCTCGCTCAGAGATTCAGCCTCCAATTCTTCTTTGCTGCTATTTCGGTAATGAGTGTGATTGTCAAAATCTGATTTTGTCCTTCTCAATTCACCGCTTGCGTTCATTTCACGTTGACTGTCGTATTCATCCTCAGAATGATATGATGAGCGAATCGACATGGGTGAATAGCCAATAGTTTCTGTTTCCCGCTGACTGTCGTATTCATCCTCTGACTGGCGACATGATGAGCGAAAGGACATTGGTGAATATCCACCTGTTGCAGTTTCTTCACGTTCCCTAAGGGTTTTCATTATCAATGTCTTGAGCAAGTTCATCACTTGAACCGCGTGCATTAGAGCAGTTAGAGGATCGGACATCTGTTTCAAGAGACACATAAGAACATGAATTGAAAGTACAATAGACAATTTCTCAATATACAATGTTCTTAAGTCCCATTTACTGTTATAAAATATTGTGTTTTCATTAACTACAATGTGTTTTCATTTTACTTTGATGAGGGACTCTTGAACTGAATCATTGTTATGGAGAGAATATGAAATGTTAATTAATGACGATGCATTTCTGGAAATAATGATAATATTTTCAAAATTTTAATTGTTTCTAGAAATGTAGATGATTATTTACTCTCTGAAGTGAACAATTGTCTACATTTCTAGACAATCACAAGTTTTAGTAAATGAAAACAGAAAATATTTTTTGCATTCTCACAAAGGGTACGCATGCTTACCTGAGTCATGTTTGGAGCAAAAACCATCGCAATATTTCTTGCATTCATTTTGTTATGCTCCTCCTCTTGGACAACATCAGCCATGAGATCAATGGCCCAACTTAGTAAGGCAGACTCAGTTGGTTTTAGCTGCTTCACAAGCTCAATAGATTCTTCTTCTGTGTTGCACTGAAGAACTTGTTCAGGGGAAAGTCCATCCAGCACTCCGGAAGGAAGCTCTCGGAACCATGCTTTTATTAGTCCCGCCAAGCAGTGGACATCAATGTCATCAGGCACAATACCACAATTCAACTGGTTCCTCACATGCTCCTCTTTACTATTTTCTGGGTTTATACGAAATATACCTTCAGCCTGAAATTTTCATTAAAATGAGATAACAAATTAGCCTGAAACGGTTGCAAGCAATACTGCAATAATGTTAAGAATGACAATATATATCATACACTCAGTACCTTCAATCCTCCCTGAGAATATAAACGGTCCTGCATTAGCATGAGAATAGTGGGGACACTGTTTCCTTTTGAATCATAAGTACACTGCATAGATTCTGCTGAGACGCCAAACACACTTACACTGCAATGCAAGCATCGTTCACAACAAATTGCAAGTCAAAACAATGCAACAAACACACATCAAGACAAAAATGTGCTAGATGATGTTCACAAAACACTAAAATAAAGGCTGCAATTAAGCTTTTGAAAAAATGCCATAGCATCAAATATCTAATAAGAAACTGTAAATAATATAGAACAGTTCATGCTTCAACAAATTTTGATCAAGGAATTCTGATGTAAACGTATTTGAAAGAACCTTAACCTCATTCATGTGCTACCCAAGCATACAATCCATGTGCACCAAACCTCAGACAAAACTAGGGGTTGTTTACTTTGTGAAAACATTTTTGTTTTCATTCTTTTAAAATATATTTATTTTAGGGTTATTTTAATTTGCTAATAAGTTGCAAAATGTTTGAAGTGAACCATTGTAATGGAGATAATATAAAATGCTAGTTATGGATGATGTATTTCTGAAAACTATTCTTTTGGCAAACAGATCTTTTGGCATTTTCATTGGTTTCTCAAAATGCAGACAACTGTTAACTCTAATAGTCTATTATCTCCTTGTAAGTAAGTAAAAATAAGAAACAAAAATTTTAGAAAGAAAAAAATAGAAAATATTTTCAGAAAGTAAATGCCTCTAACATTTTCCATTTTGCAAATACTCCTATATATCTAGGCCAATAGTCTACAAGATCAGAACAACATTACAAAGGAATTTCATTTCATATTGTACAAATCTATAGTTCTAGCATTATCTGGACTACACAAAAACCTGTTTGAAGTTATGTGTTTCCACTTCACACATAGAAACAGACCCATCAAGACCAAAAGATGTTCCCACCCAAAAAAAATTAAATTTTTTTTAGACCAATTTGAAATCAAACAAAACCAAGAAAGTTCGCACAAAAAAAAAAGAGTAAAAAGTAAAGTAAAAATTTACCTAGCACTGGGAACACGACCAGGGATCTGAACCTCGAACTCAACAGGGAGACCGAGAAAGCCATTGAAGCGATCGAAGGTAACATGAGTAATATGCTGAACGTCGGTTGGCCATCCGATCTCCATGTCGATGTGATGAACGGTGGAGATGACTTCATCAGGTCGATCTACTCTGCATGCTACCATAGATTTTCTGAGTGCTGCTAAGAGTAACGCTACAAGTGAAAGTTGGTTCTGTTGTTCTTCTTCAGGTGTTGGGGTTGGTCTTGTTCTTTTGGGTCCTCCACCGCAACCACCGCCTCTGGTTACCATTACCAGACCAGTCATTCTTCTCTCTCTCTATTTGAGAAGGAAGGACAGTGTGTTTTAAATTTGAGAGAGAAGTTGGAAGAGTGCGTTAGTTAATGTGTTTTGTTGGCTTGCATTCAATTTTCTCTCTACTACTCAGAACTAAGCTTTTTCTATTCTTTTTTAAATAACGGAGGATTTTGTTTCAACTTCTAATTTCAAACGGCCACTCCTTTCAAATTCTCTCTCCTTCTTATTTTAACCTCCGTTTTTACGTTAATTACCATTCACTGCCACTCCACTTTAACTCCTCTTTGTTTTTATGTTTGGAGTTCCTGTCATCACTAGTTTTTTAATACTTACTCAATTAAATATATTAATTTTTGTTGATTAAGTGAAAATTTAATTATTTCTTATAAAAATTATGAGAAATAATAGTAATTTTTATAATAAATTAAAATTAAGAGATTAAGTTGGGTTATTGATTTAGGTGTATTCTTTTTAAAAAATGGAAATTCTTTTATTTGAGGTCAAGACTAAACAATGCATTCAGCATTTATGTGACTGAAATATAGTCCGTTAAACGTATTTAAATTGTTTAATTAAAATGGTCTGTTTATATTTAAAATTTAAAAATAATTAAAATTTTAAATAAAAATCAAATATACTAACTGTGTTACTTTCAATGAGTAAATTCATATTCTTCTATTTCAAGTAGTAGGTACTAGTATGTACCTACTAGTACTAGTATAGTATAATTTTTATTTTTATTTTGCAACAATACAGTTTCAAGAATATTAATGATTGTTTAGTAAAAAAGAAATGAACTATTGTTGTTATAATAAAAAATATTTATGATTGTTTTTATTTCCTAAAATAAAGTGTTAGCTTGCTTCCTAAAACACTCTCTTCAATTATGAAGAGTACTATTATCCGATACATTCATTGAAAGAAGGCTGGTTTTATAACAAATTCTCTAGCAGTACCTTTCCGATGAATGAGAAAACAAGTCCAAACCCATAAAACACTTTAACAAACCCATAAATTCATGAAAAAAAACCTTCAGACATCAAAACAAGAAAAACTCAAATTCTTTTTAAGAATATCTGAAAAAATCTTCAACATAAATTAATGAAAAATAAAATATGGAAAAAAATGAGTTCATGCTTCTTTATTGAACCTTATATTTTTACAAAGTATTTTAGATTCAATAATGAAGAAGAAATATTAGTGATGCTCGAAACAACAAAAATAACAAGAAAAACATAATGATGGTTCCAAATCAGCAGCTTTGTTTGATTTTACAATTTTGTTTATCAGCCGTGGAGGAAGAAGGAGGAGGAAGAGGTACAGTGAATTAAAGCTCCAATTGTGACTTTTGTACGAGCGACTCAAACAACCTAGTCATGAGTCTAAGGTTACAAGTAGATTCATTTTAACGTTTTTTTTTATTCATGAAATTGACGGAAAATATCGAAGTGGCTAGCTAACTTAATCATAGTTAATGGAACAAAAATTAACTAAGTGGTTGAAATGAAACCTGAAACAAAAAAATATATAAAAAATTTTAAGTCAATGTTTTATATCACCAATGGAACATAATTTTTTTTATACTTTTTAATCAATTTTTTATATAACTAAGAGGTTGAAATTGAACATAATCATCGTGAATTTTTTAGTTGACATTTTATAGATTTTAACATCATGATAATTGATAAATTTTGTTACTTTGGATAGAAATATTTTCTTTTTTGTAATATTTTAAATAATTTATCATCTCATTTTATCAATTTAAATTTTAAAATAATAGATAAATAAGAACAATTTTTTGTACATACAACAATTAAAAAGAAACAAATCGGATAATATACTAGTATTTTCTCTTCTCACTATTATGATAATAAAACAATACTTTCTTAGAGATTACAATATTTAGCTAAGTACAATTAATTACTTCATTGTGTTATAATGAGTTTCACTTTTTAAAAATAAATTGTTTCAAAATAAATGTCATTTTTAATTTTTAATTTTTAATATAACTTTAATAATATTTTGTAATGCAGTATTCTTCCATTATTACAATATACACAATTTTCAAAATATTGTTGTATTTTACATTAATAATTATAAAAATTATATCAATAATTAATATGAGTAATGTGCTAAAATAATTTTTTTTAATTATTGTATTTTTTTAATATATATAAAAAAAATTTAAATGATATTTATCGTAAAACGTAAGAAATATATAAATTTCATATAAAATATAAGTCAATTTAGTAAGTTATTTTTTATTTTTTTAATATCAAACACTTGATTATACATATTAAATATTTTTAAATTAAATAAATGCTTGAGAATATTAGTATTAACAGTTCAAAAGTAAATTATTTACTTTTAGTGACTGAGATTTGGATTTCTTTTTCACTTGAGAGAGACCACAATTAACCTTATCTCTTGAAATTAATTTGTCTCCATCCATTATATAAAGTCTCAGGTGGTGTAAAAAATGAGCCAAAAAAGTTCCACAAATCAAACTCAATTGACTGATAGTATAGAATAAGATAAAAAATAGTGATTGTGTAGAATATTGGATTCTTAACAAAATTGAAGTCCTAAATAACTTAAGCCTAATCCAATCAAACCTAACATTTGTTGGCTCGACTTAGACCGACCAACAATAGATTAGGCCAACACACCACGAAAGTAGTAACAGTTTAATTTTCTTTAAAAAGTAGTATATTGGATTCAAATCTTATGGATGGAGAAAATGAGTGATGCGATTGATTTGCTCCTTAACTTAGTCCATTTTCTTGGACTCATATTCCGTATTATTCAAAGTCAAAAACAATTATTGAATACTAATTATATGAAAAATGGCTTTAATATATGACTATGAAATGTAAGTATATAATCATATCTCATTATGAAGTTATTTTAGTATGGAATTAATTCATTTATAGATTTGAGATAAGTTTAATAAGATTTATTTATGAGTTTATAGTTTATAATGTTTTTTTATTAATCAATTTATACACGTCCGAATTATTTAGATTGAAGATGAGAGAAAAAACACCCGACTTATTTTGTCACCTTTCCGACTTATTTTGTCATCTTTTATGGGCCTTATTTGTTGAAATTGAAAAGCTCGATAATAGAACATGTAGCTAGAACTGTCAATTTGACAAACTCCCTAATTATTGGCCTCAACCCACATGTTGGAAGGGCAAAAAAAATTTATAATTTAAAAAGCCCCAAAAAAGAAAGCTTAAACCCCCTAAAATTTTGTGGACTTAGTGGGCCTATAGGCCAACATTTTCAAAAAAAAGTTGATTTTTTTTTTATTTTTAAATTTTGACAATTTTTTTCGAGAAATAATTTTTTCGATTTTTTCACCGATAAAAAAAATGTCGATTTTTTTTTAAAAATTTTTTATTCGAGAAAAAAAATCAATTTATTTATTTATTTTTCTTACAAATTTTTTTGAGAAAAATAATATATTTTAATTTTTTTTGATATTTTTTTGAAAAAAATAAATTTTGAAAATTTTTTAAGAAAAAATTTCAAAATTATTAAAATATTGGAGCCTATAAATCTCCTGAGCCCCCTCTCTTAAGCCCCATGAAATAATAGACCGAAATTTTAAGAAAATTATTTTAATAAAGACATAATATTAAGAGTTTAATAAAAAAAATTAAAAGACATAACAGTTGAGATTTTTTGACAACTCTACATATAACCTCTATTTCAGTGGTGTAGTAGTACTAATGCTAATTGCCAATTTCCAAGAAATTAAAGAGGGACATACTTGCTTGGTAGTGGAATTCGAATTTTTTCAAAGACGTTGCATAAAGTTAGTTTTGATACTCAACATTTCATATTTAAAGTAGAGATTATTGTTTATTGGCGCATATCAATGATGATACCTTTCTCTCTTTATTTTTTTTTTCAATGATGGCCCTTTTCTTTTACTAATGTTCATCTACTTATTTTGTTGGGGACAACTTTTGTATTTCCAACAACTATATATGGGACCTTTTTATGTGATTCGCGTGATTGAAGGACGTGAAGTGTGATTTGTTGGATATTACACTCTCGTTGGTTTACCAAAACTTTGTCCTAGCTATTTGGATCCTATGCAAGTTGAAGCATCTTGTCTTCTTTTGAACGGCTAAGATTATGTCTTTTTTCATACTCATTCATCTCTACGACCCATCTTGCATTGAAAGAGACAAATATTGGAATTATATTATTCTCTATGCATGTGAATCACCACCAAGCAATTTCAAACGTGTGAAGTTTGTTGAGCCACTATATATTTTAGTTAGTATTTATTTGTCTTTAGCCAACAAAAGCATACAAAAATATAGATGAGAATTCTAATCTATGAGAAGTATTTTCAGTAAGATTAGATATATCAAATTTTTTTATTCATTTTATATTTAAGGAGATATAAAGTATTATATTTTAAATGATCAACAAATGACACTAGGTATGAAACTAGGAATATATTTTAGAAATTAATATTTTTGAAATGGTTAGATTATTTACGATAACCATTTTGTTATTTCTTGAAATAACTAAAAACACTTGCTGGTTTAACCCGTTTTATTTTAAGTGGATGCTCCAAAAAGAAATGATGTAATTTAAGTGAAGTATTGAACAATTCATAGACGACAAAGGTTATTGTCAAAAAAATTTAACGCTAGCAACTATATTCTCGAAGTTGAATTTATATTCAAACTTCGAGTTCACGTGTTTGTTATCTCGAATATTATAAGTCAGTTACTACTATTTAAACTATATAGAATAGATTTAATTTTTATCTGAATTTTATATAACGATCTTTTTTAAGATAAGTAAGTTACGTTTATTTTTATGTACTTCAAAAACAAAAACAATTGATGAGGAGTAAATTGTGAGACTGGGATCCTCATCCAAAAGCAAACACAACTGTTACACAAATTCTTTAGATCCATATCATAACTTAAGAGGAGAGTAATTAAGGACTTTGAAAAATAAAAAAAATTGAAATGATAGTTCTTGAATAATACAAAAACACTTGATACAGAGGAACTCAAATAATGTGTATGACGATAGTTTTGGAGGGCTTAAAGAATTATTTAAACAAAAT
The DNA here is from genome assembly GCF_000331145.2 of Cicer arietinum. Classification (NCBI taxonomy): domain Eukaryota; kingdom Viridiplantae; phylum Streptophyta; class Magnoliopsida; order Fabales; family Fabaceae; genus Cicer; species Cicer arietinum. Next base: position 7,946,489 of record NC_021163.2, read on the forward strand.
CTTTTCATTTTTTTAAAATGCTTGCAAAATTAAAATCATACTGATAATAAACATTCTCTTTTTATTCTCTATAAAAACATTTTCTTAAATAAGGTGATATATTTCTCTCACTCTTCCCTCTTCCCCACACTCAAAATCCTCTCTCTTTAAAACTTCAAAACAAAGTCTAACAGTATTTTTCTAAAAAATATTTAATAATTTACTTTAAAAATACATTATTTTTAAAAATAAATTCTAAAAATTAAATTAAATTTAAAAAATTTAATAATAAATGTAACACTCAATATCGTAAGACTTTTTTTTATCAACTGAATTGTAAGACTCACACACTAAAAAATATTTAATAATTTATGCTAAAAATTCATTATTTTAAATTTTTAATTTAATTTAAAAAAACTTAATAATAAATGTAATAGATTCTTTTTTATCAACTGTACCTTAAGACTCAAATACTAATAAACTGTAAAAGAAAGTTTTAATTGTAATATTAGTCCATCTATTTTCACCAATTTGTGGAATTGGTTTTTGTTTCAAAATTTGACAATTTTAGTTATTTTTTATAATTTTTTAACTAAAAAAATAGTAAATTGACATTTTAAGTGACATGACTTATGAATAGATGACGTTAAATGATGAATATCCAATAAATTACAATAAAATCTTTTACAAACATGCATTTGAAATTATATAATTATTTATTTTTATAATTTAATTAAAAATATAAACATAATTAATGCATCTAAATGATTATAATACATAATGAGATTGTATATTATATTATTTTAACTATGTCACATCACTATATTTTAGTGAAAAAATATGATGGAGCGACCCAAAAAATGACAAATTTTAAAGTAGATGGAACAATTCTGTAATATGGTAAAAAAATAGAGGAAACAATTATGTTTTGAAATATTTGAAAAAAAAAAAATTCAGAACACAAATTTTGAATTTTTAAAAACACAATTGTATTTTAGAAAACATTTTTCAAATTTCTTGGAGCATAATTTTCAGAAACACATTTGTTGTGAGAATTTTTTTTTATAATTTTTCAGAGTCAAAGTTGAATTTGGATAGAAAAAAAAATATATTTTTTGAAAAAAACAATAAAAGGTCAAAATGAATAGTTTATATGGAAGTAAGAGTTTCTCGACTCTTCTATTACTACAACTAGAACTGTCAATTTCACAAGTTTATTAATTATGGCAATAATCCACGTGTTGAGGGGTCAAAAAATTTCATAGTCTAAAATGCCCCAAAAAAGTTTCCATAGTCAAAAGGCCCTTAAAATTTTTTGGGCTTAACGGATCTACTTTTTTTTTATAAAAAAAAAAACATCTTTTTTGGAAAAAAAATTTCAATTTTTTTTCTTTTTTTTTTTCTGAGAAATAAATTTTTTGATAAAAAAAGATTTACAATTTTTTCTTTTTTACTTTTTCTCGAAATTTTTTATTCAAGAAAAATAATTTTTTGATTTTGCTTACAAAATATTTTAGATCATTTTTCTAGATAAATAAATTTCGAAAGTTTTTCGTAAAAAATATCTTAATTAATAAAATATTGGGCCTACAAGACTCCTCACTTAAGCCCATAAAAAATAATAAAATAATAAAGCAGAGCTTTAAAAAAATTAGGTTAAATAGCACCAGTGGTTCCTTAACTTAATTACAATTAACATTTTAATTCTTTATCTTTTTTTTTTCCGATTTGATCCTTTATTTTAATTTTAAGTGACAATTTGATATTTTATGTTTTAAAATATCAACAATGTTATCCTTTTTTGTGCAAAATTTCAAAAAATTCATAAAAAATTTCAAACAAAACCGATAAAATTAATTATCATCCTCAATATAATGCAATTTCATCAAATTAATAATTTAAATCTTTAAATAAACTCATATTTTATCTCTAACAACATCAAATAAAAAGAATGAAAATATGAGTATATTTGAAGATTTGAGTTATGAAATTGAAGAATATAATTAATTTTGTCGGTTTTGTTTAAAAATTTTGATGAATTTTTGTAAAAAAATGATAACATTGTTGATATTTTAAAACATAAAAGATCAAATTGTCACTTAAAATTAAAATAAATGACCAAATCAAGAAGAAAAAAAAAAAAGATAAATGACTAAAGCATTAACTGAAATTAAGATAAGGGGTCATTAGTGCTATTTAGCCAAAAAGTTATTTCAATAAGAAACCCAACATTAAGGACTTAATATGAGATTTTTGATAAGCGACCTTAAATTTTGGGATTTATTGTCAGCTCTAGCTACCACTCTACGTATTCTTCTTGGCTTATTAGAGAGTTGATTTTGAACTATTTTTTGGGGTCTAGAGTCATGCTTTAAAATTGTTTTTTATTTTATGTAAATAAATAGATTTCACACAAATATAATATTTTGTTTTTATTTTTGTGTGTGTGAATTATTTGTCGTTTAAATGCAGCACTTTTTAATGTTGTCGTCTTAGTGTAGCACTTTTTATGTTCCCGTCTTAGTGCATCACTTTATCATTTTTAATATTATGTTCGTTTGATTCAGATTAGTAGAATAATTTTGATTCACTATGAATTTCAACCAATGACTTTGGTGCCTTAATATTATAGATACAGAAACACAAATATTTCTTACACTTAAATTTTGTGATATTTATACATATGTTGTTGTTTTGTATTAAATCGTTGTTTGTTTATTAATGTAAATATTGTGAATTTATTCACAACCTTATTTTTTTTTTAATTTTAATAAATTTAAATTTATATCATATCAATATATTTTACTAATTTAAATAAACGAATATATTTTACTAATTTAAATAAGCGAATATATTTTATTTTTAAGTAAAAAAATATATATGTGGAACTAGTGGTTAAAGTTTTCTCAACATTAACGAGCCAAGCTTGTAGAATCGAGGAAAGGAGCGGCCTTTGTTGGATCCTTGTGTACCCATTTCACTTTCCAACATCACTATAATATAAAAAAATTACTCAACACTTTATACCCTCTACTCTACATTTTAATATAAATTTCATTTTATATTTATTTATTTTTTTAATAAAAGAACCATATTTTTATCATAAAAAAATTTTGAACACATAAAAACTTTTTATTCAAAAAAACACTTTCATAATTTGTGTACTAAAAATTTTAATTAAGATTTTTGAAATACTTGTGTTTCAAAAAAATTTAAAACACACAAATATTGTAGAAAATTCTAACTTTAAATGTTTAAGTTGAGTACGTTTGTGGTCCAAAAACTTAAATTAAATATTTTTATATATATTATTTTTTATCATTTTTTTAAAAAAGTTAAACGCATCCAATTTTTATTAAGTTTTTTGATAAAGTAAATTGTTTTCATGAATATTCTTTTAATAATTGTGTATCGAAAAACTTAACTTAATTTTTTTAAAATACCAAAATATTCTAAAAAACCTAAAGTTAAAGTTTTCCGATCATATAAATCTTTTGAACAATTTCAATTTTAAATTTTTGAAATTTATATCTATTTTTTCATAACATAAATAAAATATGGTGGGATAGGATAATTTTTTGTTTTATTTTTCAAAAAATAATAAAATAGATAGTTAAAATATATTCTGAAGTAAAGATATAATAACAAGGATACATGATAAAAATTTCAGTTATTTTTAATTTTCGAAAAAGGATCCACCCAACTTTCTCAACAACAAAAAAACCTCACTCGCTATAGAAAGAGTTGTTCATGTTACATTATAAATTGATTTTGAGGTAAACAATTTTTAATCTAATGATTAAAATAACTTATATTTTGATTTGGTTTGAGTTCCTTTGAAAAATTTGCTATAATTCATTTAAATATAGTGTTCAGTTTTTAGTTAACTCAATTTAAAATCGTAAAAAATTCTATTAAAACTAATATTATAAAGTCACATAAAATAACAAGTTTAATATAATATAATTAAGGATGTCAAGTGAGCAATTTACTCTGCATCATCGCCCCTCAAATCGACATCATTATATATATAATATATTAAATTAACATTTCAGAATAAAACGAATGATCGATTGTATTTGAACTATATAACATGATTTTTTTATGAGAATTTATTTTTCCTATATGTATTTATCGATTTTGATTATATTCAGATTAATCAATTTAGACAAGATTTGTCTGATTAGCTGATCTAAAGAGTAGAAACCGATATCACTATTTTAAGCTTCATATAAAAAATCTAATCTAAATTAGGCAAGATTCATATGTAATAGTGAGAGAAAAGGAAGAAATGGTTATTGCTTAGAAAGCAGGTGATGCAATATGTGTTCACCTAGTGAACAAATCAAAGTATTTGCCGCTACTAAACCTCTTCTTTGCATTTCTCTTTTCTTTTACGTTAAATAATTTTGAAAGCCCTGTGTCTAAAAAGAGTTTTAAAGCCCAACTTCGAATTTGGGTAGGACCAAATATGATTTCTTGTGTATGTCAAATAAGTTAAGTTTGAAAGTCCTTTATTGACAAAAAAAAGAAAAAGGTTTGAAAGTCCTTTTGTCAAAAATAAAGTTTGAAAGCTCTTTGCCTTGTCATCCAGGCAAAACAATAATCAATCAATATACAACAAGTTCATAATTAAATTATGGCACATGTAACAGATCTCCTAAGACATTAATAATCTAAATTATAAACTTTGTTTTATAAAAATTTGTGCATGCATTAAAAATTGATGTTTAATTTTACATTTTTTTAAAAACTTTTTTATTTATAATTGTTAAACAATACACTTTAAGACACTCGTTAATATTTCTTTTCAAAATTAGAAGTTCACAGCATTTTTTAGTATCTTTTGTTTGGGTACAAAGCAGAAGAGTTTTATTGGAGTCAGCTAAATATGAACATGGAGTAAAGACATGTCAACTTATTTCTAAGGCTCAGTTCAATTTGGTAAATGTTAATATTATTTTCATAAATATTATTATGATAAATATTATTATGATAAATATTTAATAAAAATAATATGTAATTTTAATAATTAAAAAATATATTTTAAAAAAAGATTATTCAATTTTTTAGTGTTTATAAAATTTTAAAATTTTATTTTTATTCTAAATCAAATTTTTAATTTTTTAATCCTTAAATTTTTTTTATTCACTTTGAGTTCCTATTTTGAAAAGTTTTTTTTTGTTGTAAAAATTGATATTTTTAATTTCTAAAAAAAGTCTATATAAAATTAAAATAGCAACTAAAATTAAATAATTTATTTAGAGAATAAGCTTGAAAGCTCATCATTTTACAGGGATTGAAATTATATTCAATTTAAAAAAAATTCACACTCATTTTGTTTTATTAAAAAAATATATATTTGGACCCCTCACCAATTAGGGTTATATGTTATTAAGTTGAATGCACAATCCAATAATCGACACTAAAATTCATATTTCATATTCGAATATGAAACCTCACTCACATTTATATACGAATTTATTTATCATATCATCTATAGAAAGAAAAAAAAGACATATCAACTTTGATATCACTTGATCGGTAGAATTCTTACTTAAGTAACAAAAGAAAAAGTGTTGCCTGTATACCTATATAGTATTATAGTATAAGACTCATTCATCAATGCACAAGAATTTAAAATAATAATTTTCACAATAAATTTGTTACTAAACATTATATTTCTAAAATTGCCCTTCAACTATTAAGAGATAGAAATAATTAATAGGTTTTTTAATAAATTTTTTTATTTAAATAAATGTATTTTGTGAAAAGTAATTAATACATCTAATAATTTGAAGAAAGTGTTATAAAAAAGGAAGAAGTATTCACATAAAGTCTTATATACAAGGATAGATGTAGTAGTTGACAACAAATATTTTAATGAGTAATAAAAGTATGATTTTAAAAGTTTAAAATGTTTTTTTTCTAAAGAATATGATACATGTGTTACTTTCAAGTACTAAAATTAATATTTATTTTAGATTTAAATATGTCTTATATCTTTAGTATTTGTAAATTTAACACTTTTTTATTTTAGTCCCTAAATTTTTCTTTTTGAATTTAGTCACTATAAAATTAGAGAACGGTTGATTTTGTCCATAAAAAAATAGCTATAAATTATCATAATATGTGAGTCTATAAATACACACAATCACATAATCTTTTATGATATATTAAAGATTAAAATATTTTATATTATCAAGTAACAAATTTATTTATTGATCAGTTAATAATTAGTGTTATTTTATAAATAAAATATGGATAAAAATTAAAAGAAAGGTTTATGAATTTTAAAAAAACTCTTTATTTTTTTAATGTTAATTTGACGTTGAAGATCAAAGTCGATCCGTCTATGATCTTATAGAGACTAAATCCAAACAAAAAAAACTTACATAGACTAAAATCAAAAGTGATATATTTACATAGGCCAAATACATATTTAAATTTTTATTCTATTATTGAGAAATTGAAAATGTACACGACGTTACAATGCGGATGGCACACTATTATTTTACACATGTAATGTCACATTTAGCCACACAAATTTTTTAATAACTAATATAACAAAGTCATGCAATGATCGATAAGATATGATCGATTAAATGTGTACATTTTTTTTCTATAAACACATATACCCACTACTACACCGTTTATATATGTATCTAAAAACAAACGACATTACCATATGCCACTGGACTAGCTCGAAGACAAACTTGGAAAGAATCACAGATTCACATTAATTGACTTTGGTTATCCTTTCTCTTCTTAAATCTTGGCAATTGTGGAGTTCCAACTTCACTCTTTTATTTTCCAAAAAGAATTAATTCTTTATATATTGATCAATTCAAAGATAAGGTGCCTACACGAATAACATGAGCATAGTCTGAAATAAGCTGTTGAGACTTGAGATAGTAGAATTAGTTGAAGTTAAAAAAATATAAGAGGGTTGACGAAAGAAGATTATCATACAACAAACCAAAGAGCATAATGTAGAGGTGCTGGCATATTATAACAACAATAAATTGGTAGGCAGGGTTTTCTTAAAAAAATACTAATATTATTGTCCTTTGTTTTATTTATAAATTATGTTATCTCTAATCAATTATTGGTGCTGATTGTAAACAAATCATGTACCTAATACATGTTTCTATAGAAGTTGGTTGCAGAAGAAAGTGAACCACAACCTTGAACGAACTACATTACATCATGTGTTGATACTAATCACATTTAAAATAATGGTTTTACCTTAGCTATCGTTCCAATCCAAAAGTAATTAATATCACAATCGTTGAATGAGATTGACTCTCACTACAAAAAACTAACTCAAAGGAACAGGGTGTTCAAACACATGTATACATCCAATAGTGTGAGAATCTTAACAATGTGAAACTCTAATACAACTTAATTAACAGTTATGTCCAATAAGATACGGATCATTGACTAAAAGCAAAAGTTGTAGCTAATTCACTCGCATTACATTCGGTGATTGAAGATAAAATTAATTATATGTTTTGTGGAAGGTGTTATAAAAAGGGCAGCCCATAATTTTTTTTTTGTTACTATAAAAAAGGATGAATACTATAAAAGGGTGTAATGTCCTTATAGTTCAGCATCCATTTCTCAAGCTTAAACTACTACAGAGAAAAGTTTCAATTTGAATATGAAGAACAGATTTTCACTAGTGACTTGCATGGTACTTTTAAGCTTCCTTGTGGCTTGTCAAGGAGGCAGCCTCAGGAAGAACTTTTACCAACACTCTTGCCCTCAAGCTGACAACATTATTAAGAACAAAACCTTGCAGCACGTCGCTGCTAATCCCAACTTACCTGCTAAGTTGCTTAGAATGCATTTTCATGACTGTTTTGTCAGGGTAAATCAATACAACAAGACTTTTTATGCGTGTGTGTGTAATATTTTGAGTGGCATTTGAATATGAAAAAAATGTCAATTGTCAATCAACTTCTTCTGAAGCTACATAACAATATGTGTAACCTAGATTGCAAACATAAAAATTTCAGGGTTGTGATGCGTCGGTGTTGTTGAACTCGACTGACAATAACACTGCAGAGAAGGATGCAATTCCTAATTTAACTTTGGCTGGCTTCAATGTCATTGATGACATAAAAAATGCGGTTGAGGCTATATATCCCAAGACTGTGTCTTGTGCTGACATATTAGCATTGGCTGCTAGGGATGCTGTTTCAGTACAAGTAAGCTAACATTTTTTCATACAAGAAAGTTCAGTCTGTTAAGTTTTAACATTTAACTAACATGTCATATATATATATATATATATATATAATTTTCAGTTTAACAAACCTATGTGGGAAGTGCTCACTGGTAGAAGAGATGGCACAGTATCGAAAAGAAGTGAAGCCTTGGCCAATATTCCAGCACCTACCTTCAACTTCACCCAACTCAAACAAAACTTTGCAAGTAAAGGTCTCACCTTGCATGATCTGGTTGTATTATCAGGTACATACATAAAATTGACGGTAAACATAGTAACATTGATGATAGTAATTACGATTAGACCATAATCAATTATACAGACTAATTAACTTATATATATTTATATATATGGATGACTATTTCTATATAAAAGTTTTGTTTCGTAAATTGTAACAGATAGCGGATGAACTCATGACAAATAACGAATAAGTCAGTTAATAGTAGATAAACTAATAGATTGAATTTTAAGTATTCGGTAAAGTTTGAGATTAAACTAACTTATAAATATAAAAATATAATATTTTAATTAACTTATATTTTTCAATTACGATAATTAAGGTAAAAATAGATAGAATATGATGTGCTATAAGTTTAAACGCTACTTGGTGTAGCATCTGAAAAGATGCTATAAGTTTGTAAAAAGATGCGATAAACTCCTGACAGGATACCATTTCCGAACAATTCTATTTTGATCATTCGAGCTTATACACTATAAGCTAGCGATTCCGGATTGCAAAACTGACACTACTATATATTTGTAGGAGCACACACAATTGGAACAGGTCATTGCAACTTCTTCAGTAACAGGCTTTATAATTTCACTGGAAAAGGCGATCCCCTTCTTTGAATTCCACATATGCTGCATTCTTGAAGACTAAATGTAAGAGTCTGAGTGACAACACCACAAGGGTGGCTATGGATCCTGGCAGCTCTAACAATTTTGATAGTCACTATTATCCTAACCTTCTTCAGAAAAAGGGTCTGTTCCAATCAGATGCTGCTCTTCTAACACAAGATCAATCAACAGATATTGCTGAGGAATTGGTTAATAACAAAAACAAGTTCTTCACAGAGTTTGCACAGTCAATGAAGAGGATGGGAGCCATTGAGGTCCTTGTAGGCTCGGCCGGGGAAATTAGGATCAAGTGTTCAGTTGTCAACTCATAAATAGTCAGAGAAGTAATTGGTACAAAAACTCATGAAAGATTATATAGTAAGGTGAGTACATGTATGGCTTCACAAAACTATGCTAAAAGATCAAGTTGTTATCAGAGATGACACATTCTGTTAGTCTAAAACTTATATTTCTGTTGTATCTCATTTAATTTGGTGATAAGTCTAGTACATGTTGTATTATACATGTGTATTCTCTATTCAATGAAATTATTCACTTCTGGTTGCCCTCATTTTTCTATCTTGGTATTAACTATTAAGAGCCACTTTACCTAACGCTATGGAAATCCAGGCACATTCAGCCACAAAAATACTATCCCATCACTCTGCTCTGTTAAGTTGGACGGGAAATTATCACCAGTTCTTCCACTATTGAGAGTCCATCTCAATGAGTCTAGAAAGAAATCAAATCCAGACTATCAAGTTTAGGTTGCTAATGATCAACTACTAATTTGTTTGCTGCACTGTCAAATGACCAGAAATCTCTGGCAGTAGTAATGCTGCAAACCTTCAACTCGTTGCCTCCGGTTCTACAAATCTTAACACTAATCACAGGCCACTTAATTTGAAAGATGCATCATATGTTCCTCAAAGCACTAAGAAGTTATTATCTCCCAATTAGCAGCTAATAACAATACCTGTGTTCAAATTCATGATACCTAAAGCTTTGAGAAGGATAAAGGGGCAGAGAGAACTCTATTGGAAGGGAGAATTAAAGATGGACTATCAATTGTCTAGTGTCTCAGTTTCTGAAAATAAAAAACAAAGGAAATTGGCATAGGAAGCTAAGCTACCACAGCAACAAGGCCCTGCAAATGATAAACCTAAATAACGTATCAAATATCAGATTGCTTGCCTTTTAATGGATCAAGTCCAGCGAGAAAAATATATATAATAGAAATGTAATTAAGCTTTTGTCGTCTACATAAATATCCCAGATCAAGTGTAAAACAGACTTGTCAAACCAATCATTCAAAACATAAAAGATACGCAATTTCTGATGGATATCATACAAAACATAACTATATGGAGATAAAATCTGAACCTATAGCTTACAGATTAAGTAGATAGTAACTCAAAATTAGTCAAAACATTTCCAGGTGCTTTACAAGGCACACAAAAAATTCTTAAAAAAACTGAAATTTCCTTAAACCACGAAAAACAAAGACACTCTAGAAAATAACATAGAATAAGTGAACAAAAAGAACTTGCATTTGTATGTGTGTGAGTTTTTCATGGTGCTTGTCACTTCGTCTACGGACAAAAAAAACACCTTGTATCCTAACTTGAGTCTTGAAGGCCAAAATTTCATCTTCTTCCAGCAATCCTCAACAAAGGAGAAATTATCCCTTGTATCTCTTGCAACGACTGTTGAACCCGAATCTCCGCCTCGACAGTGCTCTTGAGATTTCTTATATGCTTCCTGAGGACTTCAGAAATCCTTATATCATCAACCCTCATTTCAACAACCTTATTAGCCAATCCCATCAATAACCCAGAATACTTTGGAACAGTACAATACTTATGCAAGAAAGCCAAAAGCAATTCAAGCTTCTCCGAATCCAAGTTAGAAACACACCTCAACAATTTCTTCCTAGACACCAATTCCTCCATCACAGCCACCACATGGCCGGGATTCTTACTTTCCAACACAGACACAAGAGCATCTCCATGCCTAAACTTCTTCAAAAGCCTATCATGCTTAGCCAACTTCACTTTCTTTGGCTTCATAACCAAGTAATCACCCTCAGATGGTTTCTCTCCTTGCCCTCTTTGAAAATACCTAAAGCTAGTAGGTCTCAAAACCTTCCTCTCAGTACGCTCCACCGGCCTAATTCTCCAAAACGAACTAGCCTCACTCTCCAGAATTGCCTTCTCATTGTTCTTTACCTTCCTCTTTCCAGCATATATTATTCCATTGGAAGTTCCAATCACCCTTGTAGAACAATCCGGTGAATAACCAATCGATAAAAGGGGTGCAGGGAACCTCATTGAATGAGTAACCTTCATAGCAGCATAATCAAACACCTTACAGTAACCATCCAAACCCACACTCAAAATCCTATATTGATCCGATTCATCACCAGAATCCTTCCCAATTCGACCAACACAAATCGAAGTCACCGTCTTGTTGTGACTCTCCATCGAATACACAAGTCTCCCGCCGCCAATTAAGTCCCAAAGCTTAACGGAATTTTTACCTGCCGTCGCGAACATTCCACCAGAAGGCAAGAAAATCACATCCTCCACGGGGCAACCGTGGTTAACCTCCATTGCAGGTTTCGAATCCCTAACCCTAACATCCCAAAGCTTAACGATATGATCATAGGAACCAGTAAGAAAGGTATCGGAATTAACCGGAGAGGAATCACCGCATCTGACGTAATCCTTGTGGCCGCGAAACTCGAGAATCTGAGTTTCCCCGGCGACATCCCAATACTTAACAAGTGCATCGTCGCCGGCGGAAATGAGGTGAAGCTTGTCGTGGTGAGGGAAATGAACGAATCGAACGGGACGAGTGTGGGATCGAAGACGACGGATAGGATTACGGGTTTTGACGTCGATGACTTGAACGAGACCGGAGAGGTCAGAGGCGGCGATGAGGCGGGCGTCGTTACGGTAAGAAACGGAAGAGACGGAGTCTTTGAAGGAGGAGATCGTGGCAGTAGGGGAGAGTGTTTTGGAACTGAATATAGTGACGGAGGCCGAGTTGGCGGCGGCGAAAGAGTGAGGTGAGATTGGGGAAAAGGAGATAGAAGGGACTGAGAAAAGATCAGGGATTTGTTGAGTTCGGAAGGAAGACCAAAAAAATGATTCGGAAGATTGTTGTGGAGTTCTTGATTTGGTTTTGAGCTTTGGTTTAACTGGGAAAGACTCCATTGCCATTGCACTCTCTTCCTTTGCAGCTGACAAGGGTTTAGGGTTTAATGAATTAGGGTGTTCAAAAGCCTCACCACCCTTCCCTCCTTCATTCTAATATAAATAAATTACTGCTATTTTCTTATTTATTACAATATCAATATATATTCATTATTAAATAAAATATATTTTATAGTTCTTTCCATTTTACGAAAATATACTTTAATCATTTTTTTTAATATTTTAAACAGAGATAGTTGTTATAGACATGATGTGACAATTTTAAATAAATTTTTAATAAAAAATATTTTTAAATTTATATTTTATTACAAAATTAAAATTTAAAAAACTTTAAAATTTTCGTTTTTTTCCATTCATCTTCCCACTTTATCCTAAATCTATAAATTTAATAAAAAAAAAGTTCATAAAAAGATATTATGTGGAGGCACATAATACAATACCCAAAATTTTAATATTTTTTTCAAGTCTTTCATCCTCTTTTTCATGTTCATTCCCATTCATTCACGTCTCTACGAAGAAATAATGGATTTAGATCCTTTCAAAAAAACACATATTTGCCACATATTTAAACGAGGAAGAAACCAAACTGTCGGAAACATATTTTCTATATTATGTGTTTTGAGATCCAAATAATCAATAATTACACATCTCTTTCTCCAATCTACTCTGCAAAATCGTAATCATTGAACCATCATCTAGAAAAAATAAAAGATGATTTTGGCATAAAACAAAATACCTAAAAGTTCAATACTTTTCCTCTTTTGTTCTACTTATTTCAAAGTTTTTATTTTAAGTTTTGAATTTTGTTGTGTTTGAAGTTTAGGTTTTCAGATGGAATGGAAAGATGATGAAGAAAATAAAAAAAATTTAAGATTTGTTAAAAATTTATTTTTTAATAAAAAAATTAATTTAAAAATATTATTTTATCAATAAAAAAATTATTTAAAGTTGGTCAATCTACTTGTAACTTCAACATATAGATTTTTTAGTGGAATGTGTAAAAAAGGCAAATGATGCACACTTTTTATTACTTAAATAACTTAATTGTTACAAAAATTAATTAAAGAATCAAACCAAAACTTTGTGAAACTTAAATGATCGAAATATTTGTCTAATTATTACAATGTGAACATATATTAATTACAATATATAGTATAAATTTAATTTATGAACTTTAGTATTTAAAAAAAAAAATTATGTTGTTGGCGAGTTGGCAAAATAATATGAGTATGATTCTTAGAGTCGTTCAGTTGAATGGTAGTCGTTAACTCATGGTAAAAAAAACCACATATTTCATTGTCAACTCGAGATTTTGCTTAGGTTTTTAAGTTTATTTTTGTTAGATTTGCTTCATTAAGTTACATTCGTTTGTACAATTAATTTTTAAGATATATTAAATTATGGATACAATCATTTAAGTTTGAAAAATTTCTTAACTATTGTCATGAAATGTTAAGATTTAGTTAAAACGCCTTAAGAATTAACTATTCAAGTTATTTTGCATGTGAAGTAAATTTAAAACATTGATTACGTGGATAAATATTTATTATTTTGTATTTACGGCTATACGTGAGTTTAAATTATTGTAGAGAAATTTTTTGAATGATTAATATAAGAAACATATTGTTACAACATTTGGTAGAGTTTCAAATGACTAAAAAATTTAAATTGAACTAATTGTTATCGAAATTGAGATAAATAACTAACGGTGTAAATATAATATATTTTAAATGACTAAATCAAGATAAAATAAACGTAAAATACTTAATTGGAAATTGTATTAAACTTAAAAACTTATACATGTAGTTTTGCCTTTAATTTTTCTAAAAACTCAAATATATAGGCTAAATCCTCTAAAATTATTTTCCGAAACACTTAGGAATAAGAAGGTTAAGATAAGAAAATATATTAAATTATGAATATATTTAATATAATTCAATTTATAAGTACTTTCAACGTAAAATAGATTTACCAAAATGTCTAACTAGATTTCACCATGTTGATATTCATGATATTATTTCATAAAATACGTATCAAAAATCTAAAGAGTGATATGTCATTTTTAAAAAAAGTTATATGTGATTAGATATGTCTAAAATTATTTAAATTTGATAATTAACACATAAAAATTATTTTTTAGAAATTGGCATAGGAAGTTTGGCCATCCTAACAGCAAGGTATTTTTAAAATGCTAAGAGTTGCAACGATGAGCCTGAATTTTGTGAAGTTTGTCAATTCAAAAAATCTCAGCTTGTCTTTTTAAAAATTCTTCCTCGCGTGCCAAGGGACCTTTGAATCTAGTACAGTCTGAATCTGAAGTATGAGGTCCAGCACCACCAAATTCTGCTACTGGTTTCAAGTATCATGTTCATTTTTTTTTGTATGAATAGTAAACATGCATGGAATTATCCTCTAAGGCAAACAATAAAAAAAAACTAGGCCAAACGGTAATAATTCAAAAATAAAAACAACTTTTTATAATAGTTAAATTTTAGTTATTATAATCGTATAATAAGAGAAAATTATATTGACATTTCTTAAGTTCTTTTTAAATGACACTTACACTTTTCTAGTTTCGAAAAAATATTTACCTTTCATATATATACTTAATATAAGAACCGCATCAACAATTTTTTTTTCCACACTTACATTTATTCTTGTTAATTACTATATCACACCATTAGAGATTTCACATTAAGTTGTAGAAGTATGATCATATGTGTGACACTTATAATTTTGAAACGCATAATATGTTCTTAATGGCACATTTGAAGTGTGCATTCTAGTTTCTTTTTAATAAATGACATATAGAGTTGTAAGTGCGGCAGAAAAAAAAAATATTATGCACAATTTGTTTAGTGAGTACAAGAGAGAAGTAAATGTATTTTGAAAACTAGAGAAAGTGTAAATGTCATTTAAGAGAACCTAATATGAGAAAAATGTAATTTAAATTAAAGGTTTACATAAACAAGTTAAAATCCTTAAAGACTAATTTTGTTTTCAAAAAAATGTTTTTTTAACAAATAATCCAATATAAGAGAGTCTAAGAATGTGTCTATTTGGATGCCTCTACTTCCACACCTAACGGTTCCGCTAATCATTCCTCCATCTTGTGTCAGTCCTGAATCTTCTCCTCCTTTGTTACCTCTAGTTTCACAGCTTATGAAGAGAAATGTAGTTAGCTCACCCAGCTATATCCAAGATCAAGTGGTCAATCTATTGAAAGCAATACCTTTTTATTTTTCTATGAGGCAGGAATACTACATTTGAAACCTAGGAATTACTACTCTCATCTCATCATCATGAAACGATCCAAATGTTGCAAAAATTTATTTGAAGGGAAAAATTATACATTTCTTTTATGATACAATGTACATACTAATCAACAGTATCCCCTCACTAAAAGTCATCCCTATATGGAGGGGTACAAGATGCCAACATCTCTTCTACTTTATCCATGTCCCATTCCCTTATAAACCACAAAATATTCACCCATTCGCTAATAGGCTTAAAGAAAACCAACCACTCAGGCTTCTTGCAAACTAATTGACAATTTGATTATCTGCAACTATAAAAAAATCCAGTACAAAATATGTATTCTGCAACAATCACAGATATTAGAACAACATTTGGTGGGGGATTGATGAGAAATACCCCGAGGGTTGTATTTCATCATGTCATATATACGCTAGGGAGCCACGATCAAGGTCAGGCTGTGGTCGACCTCGAGTAGGAGTTGGTGGCCTCTGAATATTAAGCTCCTATAATAAGAACAAACAAAATATAAGCTCCTATAATACGAACAAACAAAATATAAGCTCCCATACATTTCGCCACTCAGCAAATGCATTGGTTCCAGTTATTGTTAAACCCTGTACAGAAAGAAAGACAAAAAAGCTTACCTGCATCCATGTCTCGTCCATGACCCTCTCAGGAGACGACTCTGGTGACTGAAGGGGAGGTGGTATGGGATGAATTAATTTTGGAACCACAACCAAACCCCTGCCAACCACCAGTATAGCTCCCGCATTGTTTGCAGTTCCTAAATAACACACCCAAAATAAGATTGAAATGCTACCACATGCAAAAGAGAATAATTATGAGAAATCATGCTTACCACAATAATTAGTTGCAGAAAAAAGTGTGATTAGTTGTCCCTGGGCAAATCGCTCAAAACCATCCATGACACACTCATGGGCTCTTATGATGAGCTGTAATTTATTTTTCTTACAGAACTCTGTAACACGGTCAGGCTGCATAAAATAAGAAAATTAATAGGTCAAATTTGCATCTAAATGCATGAACTTTAAGGCATGTGTGGCTATTGAGTAATAATCCATTCTACAAAGACAAAAGATATGAACTTTGAATTGTATTCAGAATCTCAGAAACAACTATTGATATTTTGCATGTTAAATTGTGTCTTAATTGTACTTCTAAACTTCTATGCCGTAACTCTTTTTGATCTTGCAGAGGCACCAAAAAATTTAAATAGATTTTTTTGGTTTTTGGATTATTTAAAGAAGAATTTTAATTTATTATATCATGACAGAAAACCATGAGTAGGTATGAAGGGGAGGACGAGAAGGATTAGTAAAACTTTTCAAATAACTAAAAGCATAAATGAAATTCCGAAAATAATCAACAAAACAGAAAGCTAGACAGCCTTCTTAATTAGCTCAGACCTTTGGGAAAAAAAATTAAATTAATATTTCCCACAGGGAATCAATTATGTCCGAATATTGTGGTCAGATTTCTTTCCTCAGGAGAAACAGGTTTTACTTTTATTATTTTCAATGTATATAAATTTAGGTGAGGGGTTAACAGAATGTTCTTCCAACAATGAAATATAAGATAAAATCATCAGCCAGGACCTTAACTTTCTTGTAATAGTCTATAATCTAAGCTGTGAGCATTAGAGTACATTTTCATTTATCATAATGTATGGGAAGCAGGATTAGAAGATTGACTAATACCACGAAAGGCTCGATTTTACAGTGAAAGATATCATACTTACCCCAAAAGTGACGAGCCCGGGCCCTCTAGCATTTGGTCTCAAGCCCTCTACACTATCATTTTCTGTGGGATCAGACCTTCAAATGTATAGATATACTATAAGCCAAATGGGATGCAAACATAACAAAGCCAAAATGAAAAAAGAAGAAAGGAGGATACCATAACAGGTCCATTAAAATAATAGATCCTGCATCCATTGTTATTGGTCTTTCAATCTTCTCTATCTGCTCTACTGAATTGATAGATCTTCCAATGCCACCATGCATACAGATGATTTTCTTTTCAATAAGAGCAGCTAGTGGAAGATGGTTAAAAAGTTGATTGAATCTTGTCCACGCCCATATTCCATCATTTTCCCCCTACAAGCACATAGTTAGTTGCAAAGTTGAACTTAAAAACTGAATCAATACAAGTATGTTTCTGTCTGTACCATTCGTTCAATGCACTCTATGCGAAAACCAAACAGTGCATTTATGTCAGCCGCTTCATGGTTTCCACGTATCAAGTGAACATTGTCAGGATATTCAATCTGCACAATCACAAGAACACAAAGGTCGATTATAAAGACAGTGAAGACCAAATACAATAATACCTGACAACTTGTTATAGCTAAAAGTAGCCTGCCTTAAGAGCAAGTAGCAAAGTAATGGTTTCCAGGCTGTGCTGTCCTCGATCAACATAATCTCCTAAAAACAGGTAGTCAATATACCTGAAACATCAAATAATTTAGCTAATTACAAAATGACCATGTTAAGTAGCACAGCAGGAGCATTGTGCCTTCAACAAATTCACACTTAAACATTAACTAGAAGAAATGTGTTATTTACACAGCATACTGAATCATACCAATGCTGTGTTTGGATTGGCTTATTAACAGCTTATTTGAACTTACCTAATGACATAAGCACGTGTTAAAGTGCAGCTTATGACAATAGTAGGTTGTGACATGTCCATAAGTTGTTTTAATTTTATTTCAATAAGCTCTCGAGGATAGCTTGTAAAAATAGCTTATAGCTTATAAGATAACAATTTATCCACATTTTCTCTTTTGATTATAAAAATAGATTATACATAAGTGCTTATTCAATCAACAGTTAAATAAGTTGTTTATCCAAATGCACCTCAAGTGACGAATTAAACACATTGCACATATTAACTTCACAACATCATCCTGCATTTTTTACTTCAAATCATAACAAATTGCGAGAAAACATCTAGACACAGTTTTGGAATGGAAATATTTTTCCACAAGGTGTAGAGTTCAAATGCAACAACCATTCAGAAGAAGTGCAAATTGAAACCCAATATACATCTCAAAGCCAAGGAATATTTTTAGAGCCAATCAAATAGTGTTTAACTGTATCCAAAGAATGAAGCCGCATTATTAAGTGCACAACAACATCCGTCATGGCCTCAAGTGTATCCAATATCCGTTGACGCTTCAAGTGTATCAAAATTCTAAACTAAAAACTTCTTGTAGTATCTAACATGTACCAACAAATACTCAAAAAGAATCTGGTGAGTTGCTTGCCAAGGAATTGTTAATTGCAAAAAAGTTGGATGGTAGACATTTTACAATATGCTAGTCTAAGACTAGAATGTTGGAACTCAACTCTAATGGCTGCAAAGGAATAAAAATCCACGATTACATAGTATGACAGAAATAGAGAAGAACTGATTAATATTATTAGCATCAGCTATTTTGGCACAAGGTATGTTAATCTACCCATGTATAAATGTAACAAACTTACGTGATGTCTCCTGCTGTTGAAGGAAATCCATATTCATCAAATAGCCGCATCAAATCACCAAACTGACCATGAAGATCACCAAATACTTTGACAGGAGCTTTCAGTTGAAGAACAGTCGGTTCATGCATAAATATTTGCTCAGCAGCATAGCAAAGCTCACCCACTTCATAAGGATCCAAGAAGAACCGCCTATTTGCAGGTGCTTTCCAGTTGCGAGGTTTGAGCAAATTTGAAATTATCTGGCGAGAAGACAGTGACAATAAGTGATTATCTAATGTACCGATATGATAATTTAATGGGTACACGTGTTAAGCTCCAACAATATAAAGGAAGCAGAATGTGCATCAGATAATGCTTGCCTTTTTATGTAAACCCTGAGGGGATTTCTGCCTGGTGAACTTTTTTGTAGTATATGGAAAATCATTATTTATGGGATTCATGCGCCTGCTTTCATTTTCAAATTGATCCAGTGACAATTGTCTGACCATTCCACCTAGGTTACCAACAGCCTCTTTAGCAACTACAACCTGTAATAAAATGTATATTAATTTGAATCCCTGACAGAAATTTTATCAGTTATAAGCAAGGACTCCAAACACATACAGCTCTAGGGTGAAGGCGAACATCTCCCTCGGTGTCACTTCCATCTGAAACTGTGTCTGCAGCATGTGAGTTGTAATCTGACACAGATGTTTCATCAGTAGGATTACTTGATATAGCTTGCACAGATTGCCAGACAGCACTAGCTGCCTCAGCTTCAGCAGCTGATGCCTCCCTCAGTTTTTCCAGGGAATGTTTGTCCAAGCTGGTAAAAACAACCCATATCATGTTGTCATAAAATAAAAAAATAAAAAATAAATAAAAAAAGTGGTGAGCTTCTAAAGAAAGAAGCAACAAATGACATACCCAGAGCCACCAGATGACGGAATTTCTGGTCCACCATCCATACTCGGTGTATTAACATTATAATTTAAGTTAGGCATATTATGTTTAGGACTTGAAGCTCTCTCACTACTGTCGAACTGCAATGGTGAATTTTCAGCCACTAAGAAATCACCCAGTAGTATATCTGCACAAGATAACACAGTTTCATCAACAACAAACTAGAAATATCAATGAACACCAGTCTAAGAGCACTGAAAATATAAAATTATCAAGACACATCCAGTAAAAAAAATTAGAGAATTTAAAAACCTATTATTTCCTTCAATAGGCATTTTAGTTCCTTCTAGCTAACAGTTAGAATAAAACACATTCTTCTAAGTGCATCATATCAATAGTTCTCATGACCTAAATCCATTCTCTATGGTGCGTCTCCTCAACAGCTGTCTCCCACTTTTTTTACTCACCTTCCATATCATGTCCATTCCAGGAAACAAGCATATTGGACTTTCATCCCATTGACACTACACTCCAATGGATCTAAATGTCAAACTCCTACTAGGTTAGGGGGAGCCACTAAAAAGATCCTGGCAGACTCAAATGTCTTGCTACAAACTCTACGATCTTACAATAACCAAAATTGACTTTTTTCGCTGCAACTGTGGTAAGCTAGTTCGTATAATCTCGGTGTGGTAGTTATTTACATGTGGTGGTTCACATTCTTAGGTATATCAAGAATACACTCGGGAAAGGGTTACTTTATCAGAACGAAGGCAATGCTGAAATTGCTTGTCATGATCACCGTAGTCAGATAGATGATCAACTTTAAGATATCCTATCTTCATTGGAGGAAACTCAATCTCATGGAGAAGCAAGAAGCAAATCATCGTTGCTGGTCTAATGCAAAGGGGCAGAGTATCATGCAATGGCAGCAACATGGTAATTTATGCGGCTAAAAAAAGCTTGGTGCATCTGGCACATATGCTCCAACTTGAGGAGGGGTGTTAGAATAGAACACATTCTTCACTTGTGTATATTGTATCTACATTTCACAAGTGCATTATGCATAGGAAATAGTGTATGTAATCAGTGTATTCGTACTATGTTCATGCATTAATAAACATCAGTGTGTTAAAACGCACAATTTCTAAAACCCTAATTGCATCATCACACTATGCATAAGTGAGAATCAACCAGCTTAAGGCATTACAATGCATGCCAAAATAAATGTTATTAATGCATTACAATAGAGAGACAGAAAAAAATACAGTATAACACCACTTTTAGGAAAATGTCAGATTGTCAAAGAAAGCCAACAAAGGCTTGGATGAGCAAATATTGTTACGCTGTTACATTTTCAAAAGGGAACCAAATAAATCTTCAGCGTGACATGTGATAACCTATTTAGTGACGACTCAGCATCAGAGATATAATAGGCAAACAATTTTTATTGCTATGATGTGGAAATCAAATAGATGTATGATTGGACATGGATAAGAAAATGAACTAGACACATCTGCCTCATTTTAAGTAAAACAAAGGACATAATTTGACGTGTGGATCCGGCTTATTATGGCCAGGAGGGTACACAGAACTAGAGCCCCATGCAGCTGCCAATAACCCAATTGATGCCATTGGATATAATAAAAAGTACGAAATTGGTACATTTGATAAGACAGACTGACTGACGGCATTTATCTCACATAATTCATAAAAAAAAGTCACTTTATTCCTGTCAACTTAGCTGCCTTTCTAATATGTTGCATTTGATTTTTCACATCAAAATAAACCCTTATTTCTACAATTACAACTTCATCGCTCATAATGCAGGTACTTACCTCCTCTAAGACCACCATAGATATAGACTTGAACACCAACAGCTGCTGCTGCATGGCGACAACGACGCATAAGCTCTAAAGAAGAGTCATAATCATGACCTTTGTTTGGTCGTGAGGAGGACACAATGCCGTTTCTATCCAACCAAACCCCGGCAGCAGTGTCCAATACTGTCAAAACAAGAAAATAATCAAATATATAATAGTCACACACACGCAGAGGAATGGATAAGACGGCATGGCAAGAAACACATACAATAAAAAATTTGGTAATAGAATAGAAACACAAGTTACCTGCAACGGATGCTTCCCCTTCCACAGCGCGTCCACCCCTAAGAACTCCTCCTGTAACATGTAATCGTGCACCAACAAAAACCTGATAGAATGAATGCCATATTCAATCAAAAAATAATCTTAGAAGATATTAGAAATAGCTAGAACTAGAAGACATCTCATAATATCATGATTGTAGCTTAAAAAAGAAGTATCTATGATCTCTTTAGAATAGTTTCTTTAGTACTTATTTTCATGATTTGTTTCCTTACTTAATTAGGAATGTGAATCATCTATTAGCATGAATTAAGTTTGTGCCTAATCTTTTGTATCACGCCTTTCAATTCAATGGATATAATTCTAGTCTGGAATATTCTCTCTTTTCCCCCTCTACCGAAATCCCTATAATTTCAACAAAAATGAATGAGTAAATTAGTCAAGATCAATTCTCATCATTATAAAAGTAAAACTCTCACACCAATTTCCAACAACTAGAAGATATCCAGAACTTGTTGAGGGAAATAGCATATAAGAAACATAGAAATCCATTAAATACTTTTAGAATTTCACACAGCTAAATTGAACAATCAACTGCTTAAGAGAGAAACAGTATAAGAAATAGTGTAGGAGCAATAGACATGGTAATATTTTTTACAACAGTATTTCTTTCCAAAATCCAAATTTATGTCGGCCCTTACAATCTCTCTACTCTCTCATTTAATGTTTATAACCACAATTAGCCTGCTACATGAAAGTGGGATAAATGCCTTAAAACTATTATTTTGGACGGTTGCATCAATGTTGTCAAACTTGAGAGTCAATTCAAAATCGCGGAGTTTTTGTAGACTCGATTCTTTACGAGTCTATCAGATCTAACTTTTAAAATACTATAAATTGCTTGATATTACCATAATTGTAATGATTGTTCAACTTTCCAATTCCATAAGTGTGATGGTAAAAGTCTAATTCATACATGAATAACCAAAGCATAAGTTCTTAAGACGAAAACATTTCAAGCGAGATGCAGATACCTATAAGTATTCAAAAAATTACACATTATCAAAAATATTAGATGGAGGAGGGTAGGGATAGGGAGAGCATCTAGTGCGGCAACACAAGGATAAGACTGTGCAGTGCAGTGGTGCTTCAGAAGTGAACTGGAATACTGGATAGCCAGACAATTGGTGTTTGGCAGAGGTCGCCGAACGATTACCAGAAATGAGTGAACAACAGAGTGGGTCTTCAATGGTAGGAAGGGAACCAATATTGTCAAGATTGAGATCCTACCTAGGATCTCAGAAGGGAGATTGCAAGATTATAAAATGTAGGAACATGAAGTAAGATCCTACCAAAATGAAAAAATTATGCTAACATATATTAAATTAACCCTTCTCATTTAAAAATATTTGACTTAAAACAACAAGAAAATTATTGATTTCATAAAAAGTTATTTAAATTTTTTTATTATGGCTAAGGAATATTTGAAATTAAATCACCATTCTTTACTTTATCTATTATTGGGCCTCCATGGATCGCACTCAGCCCAAACCAATTTGAAGCAAAATAGTAAAAGGATAATTCAAAGAAAAAACTACAAACGGGCCCTTTCAGTTTCAGAACTAGGGCTCGCCGACAGCATGATACGATTGAGACCGATGATAAAAACAAGAGAGAGAGAGAGAAAGAAGAATGGAGACAGTGTGACGGCGAAATAGACCTGCTGTAGCAGTACAATGTATCTGGAGTGATACCAATCTGACCACACTGCAGAAGGCAATTGGAGAAGGAAGGAGCACAGGGATGTGGATGCTTCGCTGCAGCAGCCTTGCAGCATTTATGGGGGATTGGATTTCACAACCTTACCCAGAAAGGGCCTTTTTGGGGGTTGCAATAGATCTCACAATCTCATGTATCTAAAATGTGATTTTGCATGCGATCCAACTTCATATGACAGGGAAGCATCGAGAGGTAACAAAAATGAGAAGACTTATGGTGAAAGTTGAAAAGCAGCCATATCGTGTGTTTTTGGGCCTGAATTTTCCTTTTTATTGAACTGCTGACTCAAGTTCAGCGGAGTTCTCTTAAAGACAAGTTTGTATGCTATTCAGCTCAATTTTCGCACCTAGAAATGAAAACCTGAACGAGCTTGCAGCGTGGTGTGTGTCCGAAAGATAGCTTTAAGTGGGTTATTATCTTAATAAAAGTGAGACCCCACAGTGAAACTTGATGTTTTTAACCATTAGGTGGAAATAAAATCAACTCTTACAGTTGGCATCTGTGATTTTATTTACAAAAGTGAGAGAAATTTAATCTTGACATCTATGTCATGCATGAATGAGCATTCAAAAATAGAGAATCAAATCATGTCGCTTTTTTAAGTAATAATTAAAAGAGAGATACAGAATCCTAGGGATGAAAAAAATCATATAATAAATTTACTGTTGAAATCTCCCACTTACAGATGCATGTTGATACCTAGGTGAAGGGGAAACTCCAGGTGCAAGGGTCCATTCCCACTGGCCATTCCTATGCATGAGCAGTCCATAGGCGTCTGCTAGTGGCTGCAGAGTATAAATACAACAGTTGCAGTTACATTTAAGCAAATAGGCCTCAAACACAAGATTCATAACAATATCACATCACAAAGTATTCTTTTCTGCTTCGATAAAATTACTTATTACTCAGCACATTACAATTTAATTACACAAGTTGGGTGTTATGATCCCAAGCATGAAAGAATATCAAGTCGTGTTTTCTAAAAGCAACAGAATACAATCATCTAATGGAAAGAGTATGATAAGACATACAGCTCCAGAAGAGTCTCTTCCACCACAGAGTAAAAACATTCCATCTGAGCGGGCACTAGCAGTTGCATACCTATAAATTGAGGTAGAATAATGTAAAATTGTAATATACTTATATAATTGAAAACTGAAGACCGCTAAGGATTCGCTTGCCAAAAGGTTAGAGAGACTTACATTCTAGCAGAAGGCCTATCACCATCTGGGTTCAGCTTCTGCCACGCATAAGGCTTTTGAGCCGTATCCAAAGTCCAGGCATCAGATACAACTCGTTTCCCTATCAAATGGTTAAAAAAGCAAAACTATTTGTCATATCTCACAAGACAAACAACTTAATGTTTCTTCACAATAGTATACTAAGACACGCATTTTATAACCATACAGACAACACACATATGTAGCATATGACTACACAAAGAAAACAACTTAGAGAAAGTCCACTATCAATTTAATAGTATTTATTTAAAAATATAAATAACTAGTATTAATATGAGATGGCGGTATTATGTAATAGCACTGAAGTAAAAAAAGTCATACTACAACAACCAAATTGTTAAAGGAATGTGTTATGACTATTCTATAGTTATCCCCCAACTTTTAATCTATTGAAGTATGACAAACTGGACCAAAAGGAAATTGTATTTGTGGCTATCAGAAGTCAAGTTTATCATTCATGTATCAGTTAGCCATTTTGCCTACTCACCAATAATTATTCCATAAGAGCGAGCGAGCCTTGGCTCAATGGTAAGTTTCTGCCTTTTGACCTAGAGGTCGCGGGTTCAAATCTTGAAACAGCCTCTCGCTTGGCAGGGGTAAGAATGCATATGTATACTCTCCTGAAACCCTGCCTCGCTGGAGCCTCGTGAAGTGGGTCGTCATTAATTATTGCTCCATCTAGAAAGTATGCCATATATATCTTGTCTTTAGTCTTTAGAACAACTTGCGGCGTGTTCATATACGCAATTTGAGAATGGGCATTGGGCAGAAATGTCTTGAACCATACGTTTGGAATTTAACAATTTATTGCGTGCAGTTAATCATATGTTTGGGGTGTCTATTACGAAACCTAGCATGCATTTAATCATCCAACGCGGTTTCATGAATAAAAATGCAGAAAAAGACAACTAGGTCCAGAATTCAACTCACCATCATTTCCGCTGACAGTAACAAGATATCTCTGAGCAACCAAGTCCATTACATGGCCATAGCGAGGCCCCGGTCCTTGCCCTTGTACAACGACTCTACAATTAAATTAATTGTAATATTGACTAATGCCACAGTTTGTTAAAAATTCTATAGTAAGAAAAAGAAAGCTAGTTCCATTACAACCAAACTCACCTGTGCCATTTGTATTTATCATTGGTCAAGTCAAGCACATAGAGATCATCGGTTGAATGTCCGGCAGGACCTATCCCACCCTAGCCAAGCAGAACCAATTAAACAGATATGTCAAGTCTAAACACCTTATCAAAAAAAAAAAAAACAGCAAGGCCAAACAAGTAATAAGAAATCTCAATAAAATGCATCCCACAATAATCACCTGAAAAACAACCATGGTGCCAACCGTGGCTGCGGCATGAGCAGCCCGAGGAGAGGGTGGGTCTCCGGCAGGCTTAATCCTGAACATCATAACAACAAAAAACAGTTACTTGAGTAGCAATTCAATTCAATTCAATCAATCTAGTTTTCACAAAAAGCAATGAAGCATATATGAACTGAATTTGAAAGATTAAAAAATTAAAAATTCCAGAGTCAACCAACCTAGTCCATTTTTTTGTTTGAAGATCATAAGAATGAACGGAATTCGTAACTCCAGCTAATCCTACAAAGTTAACAAAAAATATGAATCAATTTTCAAAAAATAACAACTAAAAAAAAACAGGCGAAGAAAAAGAGAGAGATATTAGATTAATACGAATGCCAGGAGCTGAAGAAGATCCTCCTTCAATGGCAGTAGCGCCGCCGAATAGAATCAAACGCGGACCATGCGACTTAGTGGCAGCTACGGCGGTTAGAGTATGTCCACAGCGAGGACCAGGAGCGTCTTCATCGGTATCCCAAAAACTTTCAATGGCTCTATAAGTTGGAGCAGGGTGTAGCCACGGCTTGGAACCCATCGATAATTGAAGTGAAAGAATGAACCCTAAAGGAAGAGGTTTCAGCAATGGTGGTGGGCCCGGAATAGCTCCGGACCCGTTATATATTGTATTGTATAATATAACTGTAACGGCTTTTCTTTTTTGGTTTATAATACGATGATAAAGATAGATCAGAAGTAGATGATTATTTTGATGTTAAATTATTTAGAATTGGAAGGGAGTAAGGAGTAAGCAGTAAAGAGAAGAGGTTTTTTTATTGGTGCTGTAATTTGATTGTTGAGGATGGAGAAAGAATTGAAAGTAACAGAGAAAGCACTGACATCAATCTAATTTATTTGTGTAATTGAAGAAGTGGAAGTGGGAAGGGAAAAAGAGGGGAGAGGAGGGAGGGACCCTAGTTTTGCTTTAGTTTAGCCACCACATTAAAGATGGCCCGCGCTAGTCAAACCGCGGTTACAGCTTGTCATTACAAAAATATGGCTAATGGCTAATAATGCCTGCTGGCTACTCAAACCAATGTCAAAGAGTTCAAAAAGGATTACGTAACTAAATAAATATCTGCTATACTTTAGTGTTTTATTAAATAATTAAAAATATGATCGACATTGAATTAGTTACAAGTTTAATGTTATGTTAGATCTTGGTTATATAATTAGAATAACTAATTTGTAATTAACTCTTAACTAAACTAACTAATTTATAAATAATTATATCTTTAATAGTGATATTAAATAATTCAATGTTAGATATAGTTCACAAATTTTTAAAATATTGTAATATTTCTATTTTTTTCTTTCAATATTCAAATTAATCTTTTTTTTAAATTAATCCAACATAAAATATAGGTATTTTTTTTACTACAGTAATTTTTTGTGTGTTGTAAAATAACTAATAAATATTATTATAACATACACATAGATATTTAGACTAGCAATATCAATATTTACTAGTTAAGTTATGATTTAAGTAGAAAGTTGGAGATTCTATTTACAAGATATTAGAAAAACTTTTTCTTTTTAATGTTTAAAAAAAATATGTGTTTTTTTAATAATAAAAATATTGTGGTATTGTATCATTCCCTTAATTGTATTTATTTCTCTGGTAAATGAAATAGTAGGGGAGCATCTCAAATTTACAAAACGATCTCGCCATTACAAATCAAATAGTTACTATTTGAATTTTGTAAGTTTTATATGTGTGTGTGTGCCTTCTCATTTATGCACACATCCTCTTTACCGATAATATTGCCGTTTTCGTTTTGTCCAACTTTTACCTTTAAATCGTTTGAAAAGGACTCCACCTCGTATATATCTTTCTCATCTTGACCAAGTATTAAGTGTAAGGTTTACGGTTCGTTAATTAACATATGACATACAGCTACGTCCTTGTGCTTGCTTAACTTTTAATAATATCAACTTTTATAAATAAAAAATACGGGAAAACAAAAAAAAGGGAACATGTAATCATAAGCAAGCTAGTTTGTTTTACCGGACTAACCGGATACTCATTTGATTCACGTGTATTTCTAATTTATTGTCCGAAAATAACCGAGACAGATTTTTTTATTTTTTTTACTCAAACTGAGACAATATCTAAATGCTAGCTTAGTATGATTGTTGTTTACCGATTAGAATACGTACTAATATTTATATTCTGAAAAAACTGTGGCATTTTGTAGTATTTTTGTGTAATTTTTTACTTAAAAATATATTTTGCAGTTATAACAAATTTTAAAAAATATTATAGATCTGAAAAATCATAATTATTAAATTAAAATACACTTAAATTTTATTCTTATAATTTAAGTTATATGAGAAATGATTGTTTTTTCATCTCTAAGTATGAAAGTAGGTCAATTTTGTGGTGTAACAAGCAATTTCAATGTTGATTGACCATAGTTTGAAATAATGACTTTCAAGAAAATTACTTAAGAATCGACACAACTCTCAAGTTACTCGATTAAATATGGTGGCTGTTCCTTTAAAGAAATGTTAATAATTAATTATTAATTTTGTTAAAGGGGTGAGGTGAACTTGTGATCTTTTTGTCACTCAACTCCACCAAACCATCTTATGACTCTTTGGTGTCTCTCATATTAATATTAACTTTTAAGGTCATGTTAATATGTGCTTTTAGGACACTTGTTAAATATTATAAATGTATAAATTTTGTATTAAATAAACAATGTTTGGTCTTTCAAATAGTTAAATACACAAACTTCAAGATAAAATTTATATATTTGAATCATTAACACGTGTCATTGGGATACATGTCCGCATTTTCCTACTCCAATCGTTGACTATGTCATTGATTTCATAAGTGTTTTGAACTGTCCCAAACTCATTTCAGTCTCTCGCGCTGACCTAACCCCATGTCATAATCCACAAATGATAACTAGAGTTTTTTTACCTTCAACGACTAAACCTAGTTGTAACAGCCCCAAGGTTGTTACCCTCGTCAAATTTGCCCACATCGAAGACCATTAAATATATTTGCCCCCCTCCATTTGGAACCCGGGTCTATATAAGCAGTGTCTCATGCACGACACTGATAAATGTACAATTCTCTTCATATTACCTCTCACTCCCCTTAAATCAGTACTTACTGGAGTGTCAAAGTATTTGTTAGTACCACCTCGTTAACTGGTTCAAAGTTTCTAATCAATCCACGAAGAAAACCATCCTCCTCAGTTTAAATCGGGTCAATAATTTTTTCTTAAAATCTCTCGATCTCTCATACTTTACACGAGGATAATTTTAGGGTGGCTTGACTTGTTGTCAAGTACAGTGCTTTTGTGGATCATAAGTTTCACTCAAAATCATTTTTACTACATACTATTCTCAAATTTGTGTTGGTTTGAGATTGAGATTTGAATCTTCTTATGTTTAAATCAAATATGAGATAATCATATTCATCATATCACCATTAAAAAGCATTGGATTCCACTTATATTTTTTTTAAGTTGTAAATCTTGATGCATTTTATCGTAGGATAATGAATGTGACCCCTTCATGTATATTTCAAACATGAAGGGATCCAAATATGTTGATGTCATGGTTATTTTCTTGTGCGAAGATGTTATATCTTTGATATTGTAAATTATTTTTGTATAGAAAAAATAAGTTTAATTCAAAT
Source organism: Cicer arietinum (assembly GCF_000331145.2). Lineage (NCBI taxonomy): Eukaryota > Viridiplantae > Streptophyta > Magnoliopsida > Fabales > Fabaceae > Cicer > Cicer arietinum. Next base: position 7,976,548 of record NC_021163.2, read on the forward strand.
GTTAAAACAAAAAATAATATATTTTGAGATCAAATCTATTGACTGAGAAAGACAAAAATATGTTAATGATACACTGATACACATAAACATTTAAAAAGATGTTAAAAAATAACAAAATAAATTCTAACAATAAAATTAACTTATTCCACATATGATCAACAATTAAGAATAATGTAAGATACACAATAATTTTTAATCTCATTTACATTCAAAAAATAATATAATTGATCATATTTACTCATATCGCGTATGAAAGTAGGATACATGCCAAAGTATATCACATTTTATAGTGTCTTGAATTTTGATACAAATTGGTGGTGTGAAGGAAAATTAAGAGAGGGATTGATAAAAGAATAGAGCTTGAGAGAAATTTAGGGGGAAAAAAGATAGAATAACATAGTTACTAGTTTTTAATAATAATAAATAATAATTTAAGAGATATAATAAGAAAATAAAATTCATAATCACTTAAAAATATCAAACACATACACACACATATATATATATATATATAATATATATATATATATA
>NC_021163.2:7987078-8020067 GCF_000331145.2 Cicer arietinum
TTTTTTGGATAAAAGCAATATTAATATATAAATAAAAATTCATTAGTATTTTAATTTTAGACTAAAAATATGATAGAAGAAGATTGAATATTTTTCAAAATAGAACATAATATTTTATAGATATAATACATTAGAAAGAAATGTAAAATTTATATTTAGTTATTATTGTGTATGCTAACGCCAAAAAGTTTAAGTTTTAAATGAGGAATCACTTTAAAATAAGTTTACGAGTAAAATATTTTAAATTACATGTATCAACTTGTTGGACCCACTGTAAGAAACTTAAGAACATCAAAATTTCTCTCAATCACCTGTGCATGCTTTTGAAAATCGCGTATGTGATTATTTTTATTGAGGAAGTAAACATTTGATTCTGACGAACCCACTGCCAAATAAGTCTCAAACTCTAAGCTTTGTCTTTATTTTTATTGTGATAGTATAAACGGAGTATATGCATTTAGGATAATCTTTCGCTGCAGCACTTCTTGTTTCTCTTTTTTACGAACCTCTGTTTTCATCATAATATTTCTTAATCATTGTCTATAGTTATCATGTCTCAATAAATTAATTTAATGACACAAATTGACTCATTAAGTTCAAATCTCACATGCAAATTAATTGTTGTGATAGATATGAATATTATATATATATATACACTTGGATAAAACAAAACACAATTTCTTATTGCCAAAAAACACTCAGTAACTAGATTGCAGAAATCTCTGAAAACAAAAATAATTTTCCCAGCTCGGCGTTGAAGCCAGAAGTCACAGTCGACAGGCAAAAAGAAGTTGCAATAGACACTTCACTTGACAAGCTAAGCCCATAAGAAAGCTAGTATGTGCAAATTACATAGAGTATTAATAGTACAACTACAAATTTACATTTACATCAGTATAGAGTTAAGCAATAATGGACTCAGATTTTTTATAATGATGAAGAGATACATGTTTGTGGAAAGAACCCAATTGAAGAGGGGAAGCATGTTGAAATGTCTTGAGACTCTTATGAGAAGCACCATGAGAAATCAATAACAAAGCAACTTGCAAATGTCCTGCTTCAGCAGCACAATGCAAAGGAGTGTAACCAGCATCATCAACAGTATCAACCTCAGCACCGTGTTCCAACAATACCTTAACACTCTTTATTCGACCCTTGAATGAAGCCCAATGAAGTGGGGTCCACCCGTTCTGATCTTTTCTATTCACCTCCACTCCTTCCCCTAAACACCTCTTCATTGTGTGTACATCGTCCACCCTCGCCGCGCGTAGAAGCGTGTCGCCGTAACGTAGTAAATCAAACAACCGCGTGTGTCCACTCTCCTCCGCAACTTCAAACGCTGTCTTCCCGTTTATGTCTCTCGCGTATTTCACGTCGGAGATTTCCAATAAAAACTCCACCGCCTTCAAGTGACCTCTCGACGCCGCGCAGTGAAGCGGGGTCAGCCTTTGAGAATCTACCGCGTTAGGGTTTCCACCAATCGAAACGTAAAATTCAATCACACTCACGTGACCTTCCATCGCCGCCACGTGAATCGCTGTTCTCATTTCGGTGTTCACAGAATTCACATCCAATTCGTCTCTGAAAAACTCCAACAAAAACTTCACAATATCGATTCGATTCAAATTTGCGGCTTCGTGCAGAACAAAATCTACCGAGTCGTTGATTCTGCAACCGGAAGCTACAAGAAGCTTCAGAATATCGAGTTTCCCGGCTCTGATTGCGAACGGAATGAAGGATTTACCGTTTGAGTCCTTGAAATTCGCGTTTCCACCGGCGGCGATCAGAGCAGCGACGTAATCCGATTCACCGCTTTCAATGGCGGGTTTCAGCAAATTCGAGAGATGCGATTTCTCACAAGCGGATATGGCTTTCGTGAAGAAGCTACGAGTTTCATTGATGGAGGAGCGATTTGAGATGAGAAACTCAGCGACGACGGGACCCACTAAGGCGACGGTTATAACGGCATCACGGAAAACGTGGGGACCAGGTTTGTTAAAGAGACGGCGGAGATCGTCTGTGTTGGCCTTACCGGTAGGTAGCATAGAAGTTCGGACGGTGATGACGTCAGCAGGGTTGGAGAGAGGTGGTTGATTAATGTTAGGGTTTGAGAGATGAATGATGTAAGATGCAGAAGAGAGTGGTGGAATTACGGATAAGGGTTTGTTGATTGAAAAAATAGTTGGGTTTGTTGTTGTTAGGGAAACTGCAACAGACATGGTGTGCATGAGGTTTGTGAGCTTAAACGAGGAACTGCACTTTTGGTTCTTCTGGAAGTGAAGTTCAACTTCATTGGGTTCTGCTTTCACCAACCTATCCATGGTGGTGATGATTATACACAAGGAGAAGGTGAGTCTGGTCTTGATATAATCTTTATTAGTCTCTTTTGATTTTGTGTTTATCAGAAAAATTGACGGAGAAAGAAATTAGTTGCTTGCTGGAATGAAGCTGTTTTTTTTGTTTGCTCTAGTTATTTTGATTTATAATATCTTCATTATTATTGTTGTTATTGCTGTTATTGATTATTGGTGTTTAGAAATTAATTATTGGTAATCTGTGATTAATTATATTTATATAGCATGCTCGTTAGTTGGGGTGCGACAGTGACAGGGAAAGGAAGGTGGGTGGGATGGAGAAGGATATGAATTAGTAGAGAAGACTCTGAAAAATGACAATAACATGTTTTTCTTTTCATGGTATTGCTATTTAATTGTACAAGAAATAGACAAGGTAAAGAAGGTGTGAATTTGAACCAATTCAACTAGTTAGACCAGCCATTTTTTTGGAACCAGTTTATTGATACAATTTCAACACATTCATGTTTTGACAGGATAGAGGTGTAAGTTTGAACCAGTCCATCCATCCCATGTATGTATGTGAATCCGGATGTTCTACAGTAAAGACTTCAGAGGCCGTAATATTAAGATCAAACGGTCGTAATTGGACTGTCTCCGAAGTCTTGACTGCATGCAATCAAGATTTGTATGTGTGTGTATATTTTGATTTTGACAGAAATATTTTTATTATTATTTTTATTCATTTTGGCAAATCGTTGGGTACATGTGAAGAGGGAATTTACAAACCTCCTGGCTAGTTGGATTGTCATATTCCAATTTGACTTTTTCTTTTACCCTCTGAAAGTGAAAACCGGGAATCTTGTCCAATAGACTAACAATATTCTGTTCCACACTGGTTTTGGCTGTATGTGAAGACCAATTACCTATTTGATTTGAGGTTTAATAATAGAAAATGCAGTGGTTGCAACTTCAGAGATCATTTTTTTAGTTTTTTTTAATATGACGAGGTCAAACTCAGGAGCCATGAGTCAATTATTTATAAACTTATGACTAATGATATGTTTGTCTTCATCTTTAATTACCTGAGCTAAAGCTGACGCTATCTTTGTATGTATTTGAGACTTGTTTTTTGGGTTATTGTCTATGTAGTGGTAAATTTAGGTGATTTTCATTCTATTTCAAGTTCTACAGTTTCTGATCTATGATGACATATGTTATGAACCAAAATTAAGTCCGATGTCCAAGGTGATCAGATTATCAATTTTGATAACTTGGTTGGCCAGTTTCTTGTGTGTTTTTACTTCTTCCAATAAAAGTTATGTAGTGGTAATTTTGAAGTTAATACTTAATATCCATCCAATACAGGTTTTTTACCGTGTGATATTTGGAGTTTTTGAGGTAGAACGAAATTATCAAAATTCCTCAGGAAATTGAAGTTGAATTGCATGGTTTAAAAAACCATTATTGACGTGCTCTGCTGTCAAGTTTGTTTTCTTCAAACTCTTTCACATCTTTAATTGTGTAAGAATTTTATGCAGCTGGCTTTATTTTGTTTTTACCAATATTGTAGAGTAATTCAATTAGCATAGTTACTTAGTGTGACAACCTTGTGTAACTAGTGAAAAGTTAGTTATTGGAGGTTAGTTGAGTTAGTTTACAATGTGTTGGCTCATATATAAAAGAAAACTTGCATGTAACTGTAATGTAGTGTGATTCATAATAAAATTTTGATTCACCATCGATTTCACTCTCCCTCTTCTTGTGTGTGTGAGAATACTATATCTTAGAAGACAATTTTTCCAACAAATTGGTATAGCATAGCCTCGTTCTTGAAGACAACGACGACTTCAACGGACCACGGTGGTAATGGGTATTTCCCAACAAACTTACTGGTTCTCAAATGCAAGAACTGCGATCAGTGGGTAGTTCAAATGAAAGTAATTTTCAGATTTTAAGTTGTGTTTGAAGTTGTGAACGATGGTGTCACTACATTGGAAAAGAGAGTGCAACTGAAACTCAAAGAACAACAAATAGAAATCAAAAGAAAAAGGATTGCAAGAGAAAGAATTACAAGATTATTTATAGTGAGACTGTCGGAAGGATGAATAGAACTCTCCTAAATATGGTGAAAACTGAAAAGCACACTAAAAAAGAAAAAATTACAAGATTATATTTGGGCTGAAGCAGTAACAACTGCTTTTCTCCTCAATAGGAGTCCAACAAAAAGGTTTAATGAGATAACTCTTGAAGAAGCTTGGCTTGGTAGAAAGCCACATGTGCAACACTTAGTGATATTTGGTTCTTTGTGCTATTTGTATATCCCTAAACAAAATAGAAAGAAGCTTTATGCGAACGCTCAACCAATGATAATGGTAGGATATCATGCAACTGGTGCATATAGCCTATTTGATCCAAAATTACAAAAGATTGTCATAAGCAATGATGTAGTGTTTGATGAAGAAAAGAGTTGGAAATGGAACAATATTGAAGATTCAAACAACAGTGGTACAATAGTGACAGTAAATTTGGAAGGTGATCAGATTGATAGAGAGTTTGAGTAAAACGCAGCAACAAATGAAGGAGCCAATGATGAATGAAATGTAGAGAACCCAAAAAGATCAAAAAGAGAAAGACAATCACGTTAAAGGACGGATAGGCGGAGTACATAGCAACCACATATGGAGTTATTCAAGCACAACGACTGGAGATGTTTGTGCAGAAACTGAACATGAAAGGGAGGCAAGTCCTGAAGCTGGGAGTAGACAACAGATCTACAATAAGCTTAGCAAAACATCTAGTAGCACATGGTCGCAGCGAACACGTAGAAGTCAAATTTCGCTTTATGAAAGATCAAGTCAACAATGGAAAACTTGATATATAGCACTATAGATCAGAAGAACAGGTTGCAGATATACTAAAAAGGCATTGAAAGAAAGCCGTATTGAGGAAATGAGGAGCAAGTTATGAATGTGCGACATAGCTAGCTTGAATTAAGAGAATCTATTGTAGAATAATTCAATTAGCAAAATTACTTAATGTGATAACATTGTGCAACTAACTTGTTGAAAAACTAGTTATTACAGGTAAGTTGGTTAGCTGACTTGGTGCATGTTTAATTACATTTTTGGATGAGTCAAAATCAATTTTAGAAGTGTAGGATTGATTCAGACATGTTTGGGTGTTATTGAGCAGAATTGATTTTGCTTTCATAATTGATTATAGCTTGAAGTTATGATTTGTAACTTCTGAGTCCAAACGCAATTTTATATTAAAATTTATTGTTCAACTCACTTTTGTCCGAAAATATATAAATATAAATCATTTTACATTCAACTCACTTTATACTAAAATCAATTTTACAAAATAAACTCATTCAAAATCAATTTTAGTCACTATAGAATCAAACACACATTTAGTTTACAATGTGTTGACTCATATAAAAGGAAATTTGCATGTAATCATAAATAGTGTGATTCATAATAAAACTTGATTCTTCGTCAACTCCACTCTCTCTATTCTTGTGTGTGTGTGAGAATACTATTGTGAGTTTTAGTATATTTAGAAGGTCATTTCCCAAACAACCAAATCTCTCTTGTGGTCAAAATTTAAAGAGTTTGTATGAAATTTTCATGTTTGAAACAAACTTGGCATGAGATACAGACATTTTATTTCCCTAGTTAAAAAAGACTATAGGTAAATACAAACTTTAATACATCATAAACACCAAAGAACAAGGTAGTAGTCTTTCCTTTAATGCAAGGCAAGGCTAATAGTATGTAGTTTATAAAATATGAGATTGTTGGAATCGAACATCGAATTAGTGTTCAAATTCGATATTTCCGGGCTTCATTTTGATTTGAGTGACAACCTTATAGATTTTGGTTCCGTCAATACATCTGTTAAACGGCCCAATATAGGGCCACATATGATTCTACAAAGCAAGGCTACTTTATTGTATTTTACGTTTTTAAGTGAGTAACTCTTTTGATTAAATTTTGTCCGAAAAAAAGCTCTTTTGATTAAAGTAACTAAGGGCAAAGCCCCTCAAAACACACATACACTGATACAAGCATCAAGCTACGCGGCCCACATCGGGCCAGTACAAGTATTTGTGAATCTTATTACACAACGTCATTTAATTTTGTTGTCTTAACGCATGGGTAATGGGTTCTTACATAAGAGGAAACTCCGGTAATTCTATGTTTGGTCTTGATCGTTGAGGCAAATCAAATTATTCATATAATTTTTTAATTTTTTTAATTATGTATAATATTTTCTCTTTTTCTGTGTTTTACACAAAACAATAATAATAGATAAAAATATTAAAACATTAATATATGATCAAAATGTATTGCAAAATTTAAAAATATTGATACATTAACACATAAATAAAATATAATAATTATATTTATTTTTAACGGATATAGATATCTATACAAACAAATATTATTATATTTGCTTCTATATTCATCAACAAATAGATAATCAAACTATCTGTTTATTTTATTCACAAATATCCTTTGAGCTATGTAATCTATGCTCGTCACATATTTTATCTACAAATACTCGAATATTTTTACCATCCATGTATAGAAATTCATTTAATATATATGAGAAGTCATTAATCCTCATGAGAAAAGTGTGGGTACCTATGCTCATAAGACAAAACAAACACAAAATTTTAAATCTCCTAAATAATAAATATGAAAATTTTGATATAATTTCAAATAATTGGTTTTTGGTATATATCCAATTAAACTATATGGTGTTTAAGTCTTTGACTTTTATCACATTATAACCTCTAATAAAAATGTTAAGAGATTTACATTTTTTATAGTTTAATTTTTTTATGTATTTTCATAATAATTTTTTTTATACAATTGACATATTATAACAAATTATGTGGATGATTTTATAAATATTTATGATAAAAGTCAAACATTATTAATAGTTTAATGGATATGATTAATTAATAGTGTAAAAATTATTTATACTAACAATGTATACAAATTAAATTCTTTTTTTATCAAGTATTTTAGTAGTTAGACTCACACAATATTTTAAATGTAGAGAAATATAAAATCTCGAGTTTAAACTTGAAACGTTGTATATCAATATCCTTACAACTATCAATTGAATTGTATTTACAAATGATAAACCATTTTTACTAAATTGTAATTTTATAAACATATTATATTTATAATTGTCTGAAATATGATTTGAACTCTATCTTTTACTATTACAATGTCAAATTTTTGTTGACCATACTTTTTTTTTTATATTTAAAACTAAACGAGTATTTATAAATTTTTAAAACTAAAAAAGTATTTTAATGAATGTTTACATAACTTTTGAAGACCAATTTAAAAAATAATTGTGTAGAGAGCACGGTAGGTAGAGCAAGCAAAATCGAAGAATTTTGAAAGTAGAAACAAAATGCAATGAAACGAAACAAATTGAATATTGGAGATAATCCAATATAAGACGCGGATTGGTAAGTTGGTTTTGGTTTTGGTTTTGTGTGTCACATTACCATTACAAAGGCTCTTTGATGATCTAGGTAAGGTAGCTGATGATTGAACAGAGACAGGCATATATAAATGAACTCTTTTCCATTTGGTGGGATTCAACCAATCGGCACAACAAGACAAAACTTGTTCCTAGTTGTTGACCTAATGCACAAAAGGCCAAACACTATGCTGGCCCGCACGTTATACATGCTCAAGCTTTTTATTTTACTACTACTAGTAACTTGTACTCTTTAGTTTAACAATCTTCTTTTTCTTACAAATAGAGGAAAAACATTTCTTACATTAAACTATATTTTTAAGAAATTGTTTATTTTGAATTTTGTATCATAATTTTATTTTTGTAAAAACTGTATCGGTGAATAAAAAAATACATATATTATTTATAAATTATTTATAATTTTAATTTTTGAATATTGTACATTTATATAATTTAATATATTAAAATAATAATTTCTCTATCGAGTATTATTGTTTCAACTTTAAATTACTACTTTTTTTTTTCTTTTGATTTTATGTATAAGACTTTAAAGTTTTGTGTTTGATAAAGAGCGTCATAGTAAATTAAGAAAAAATAACTATTATTATAAACTACCTTTATCATTCTTTTGATAGCAATACTTGTTTATATATAATATTTAACTACACACAAATAAAGAAAAATAAAAATATTAAGTGATATGACTATATTATTTTTCAATTTTTAATGTATGATTCTAGGTAATTTAGGTTTGTATCCATACAAATTTACTCCTATTTTGATATACTCGAGGAGAAACAAATGGCCTAATAAATAAGTAGAGGAGAGAAATGAAAAAAAGGAAGGTAAGTAGAAAAAGGAAATAAATGAATTAAAGAAGGAAGTAGTGTGCAACACGGCAATTTTGTTTGGTATAATTCGAGTTTGTGTGTGTGGCACATGCATAGCCACCGATTCTATGCTATACGACAACAAATACAGCCAAATACATAAATGCACTCTGGTGCTTTTTTTTTCTTTCTTATTATTTACTTTTTTCATTACTTGACTAACTAAGATGTTCCTTTTAGTCAGCATTGTATTTGTACTTTTATATGTAAATCAACCCTACAAAGGGAGGTGCATGAACATACATATATACATGTATATATTAAAGAAAGGGGAAATGTTTTTAGCCTTTTGGTAATATGCTATATTCTTTAGAACATTTTTCGTAAAGACTATATTTTCTCTCTTGATGTAAGAATCAATTAATTAGTAAAATATTTAAAATACTAATTCACAAGTGCACCAGACCTAGCTAAGACAACTACTATTTACTTTTGTTTTTTGAGGTGACACAAAACTATAAATAATCAAGAGTTGAAGAATATTTCCATTATGATTTATTGTAGTTTAATCATGCACTATATTTTTTTAATAACACAAATATTTCATCCCCATTGATTAATCATACTAGCCAATAGCTATGTACGAAGGCATATATTGCTTTTGTCGTATATGATTATTGCGTTGTTTGGATTTTCTCTTAAATGAAAGTAACTTTTGTTGGTGAGCTTACGGTACTCATTACCAAGTGCGATAGCAACATCTATTTTTTAGTTATTAACATTGTACTACAAAATTAATTAAGTGGTTTTTGTGATTTACGCATCTTTTAATAGAATATATAAAAATTTCCCATATTATAGAATAAAAAAAAATACAAGATTAAATAAAAAAGATGATTATAATAATAAGTATAATAAAATTTATATACTTAAATTAAAATAATTAATTTTTAATTATAAAAAATAACTTATAATTAACACTGAACTAAAAATTATTAACTTGTAACTAATTTTATATCTTTAATACATTTGGTAATAATTTCTATTTATGATTTATTCGTACATGTTTATTGATTGAATCATTTCAATATTCATTTCAAAAGAAACATATACAAATTAATGTGTGTATATATATATAGGAGTATAACCAAATTGTTGCTTTCTCGAAGAAGTCTCGTTTTCCTCGTTATATAAGTTTTGTGTTGAAGATTTCTGACTAATTTTAATGTTATCTTATCATTCACCAATCTTCAAAAAGATACAATAAGGTAGATTTATATGACATTTAATTTGCATTTAAAATTAAAATAATTTGAATAACATACACAATGAAGTAAAATTTCAGTATCTTTCTATATATGGAATTGGATTTGTAAACCAATTCTTAATAGTAAAAATGTTGAGCTGAAGTGTCTAGCTAGACCTACTAACTAGTTCACTGAATAATTAATTAACTAGACATAATATATATGTTTATTCACATAAAATAAAATATATCAAGAAAAATGGTGCAGCTATTCAATCTTATTCAGATGATCATGATACGTTTAATTGTAATGTCATAAAACACTAATTAATTTACTATATCCAATAATAATTTATCACTTGACCATATAAAGTATAAACTTATTTTGTAAGCGTGTTTTAAAATAACCGTAAAACCCTGTATTCTCAGTGGTCCTAATGTAAACTAATCTACAATCATAATTCATATCTTTTTTCTCTTTTATAATACTAATACAGTTTATTATATTTTTTAAATAAGGAGTTGCAGATATATGGTGCACAAATAATAAAAGAAATAGAGGAATATTTTAATATTAACATATTATTTTACATTGAAATTGATATAAATAGTAGCACATTTCAAACAAAATGCATATGAGATTAATGGAGTATTGAAGAAAACAATATTAAAGCAACAACCACCAAAAAAATTGTTGCATGAACTTGATCCATGAAAGCGTCCAAATAGAAGAATCTATTACAGGAAGGAATTGGTACAGCGTGGCTATCTGCATTCCCATTTGATCATTGCCACACTTGCATCTTCATTTTGTGGTCTCTATCTTTTATCCTCATCATAGTTGTTAACAACACATTTTTCTTTTACTCAACACACAACACATCTTTTAATACACTTTTTTCCACCATATATTTTATTTAGTTGGAATTCAAATGCATGCACATTACAATTTATGTGTACCCTACCTAATTTTATAAAATTTATTTGAACTTTTTCCAATTAAAGAGTGGGTTGGAAAAGTGAGTTAAAGAATGAATAGTTAATTTTCTAGATTCCCTTTATCAATTATTTTATTTAATTAAATGTATTTTTTATTCATTTATTTTATTTAAAATGAATTTTAAGTTTTTTCATTTCTAAATCGTTTTTTAAATTATTTTATTAATTAATTTTTTAATTTTTTAATTATCTACTATTTTTAATTTTTTAGCAATCTTATTAATTTATTTTTATTATTAAATTTTTTATATATATTAAAATTCAATTAATTTTATTTTATTTATATATATTAAAATATTTAAAACTTATTTATCTTAATAATGTTTTTTTAATAATTTAAAATGTTAAAATATTTATATAAAATAGATAAAAAATTTATTAATTTTATTTTAACTATTTTATTATAAAATTTAAATTTATTACTTTTTTAATATTTATCTTATTTATATATCTAAAATTAAAATATTTAAATTATTATTTTTATTTTATCCAACAATAATTTAAAATGTTATTTACTTTATATTAAAAAATGTAAAATTAAAATAAATAAAATTTTAAATTTTTTAACATTTTAAATTATTGATGGATAAATAAAAATTTTTTAAATATTTTAATTTTAGATATTTTAATTTTATAAATAAAATAAACTTATTTTTAATATTTAAATATAATAAAATAAAATATTAAAAATGTAATAAATTTAAATATGATATATTATATTAAAATATTTAAGATAAAACTTTATCTATTTTATATAAATATTTTAACATTTTAAATTACTAAAAAAAGTTAAATAAGATAAATAAATGTAAATATTAAAAAAAATTTAAATATTTAATATATATATATATATATATAAATATAATAAATTGATTTTTAATATTTTAATATATAAACAAATTAATAACAAACATAAGTTAATGAGAATGTCACGTCATTAAAAATAATAAACGACTAAAAACATACAAAAATTAATTAATAAGAAACCAAAAAATCAATTTTAAAAATAAGAATACTCGAAATTAATTTTAAACAAGATATAAAATCCAAAAATACATTTAAATCTATTTAGTTTTGTTACTATTTTCATTTCTAAGTGTAAAACTCTCTTGTTAAAAAATTTGCCTCTTTATGTAATCACATCTTAAAATTACAAAAAATATTAATTGATTTACAAAAATATTTCAATTAAATAGAAATGATAAAAATATTAACTTCATACATCTCTTAATAATTAACTTATAATTTTAAAAATAAAATATACTTAATATAATATAAAAATCATGTATAAGATTTAATTTAATAAACAAAAATCTATATTATTAATCTGAATATTATCTTTTAAAATTGATATGAAGAATTTACAATTATATAAAAATTTATTTATCATTTGGTGTGTGAAAGCGTTAAACCGGTGCGTAATCCAGTGTGGGTCCCGATGTATTGTGGAAAGAAAAATACGATGAGTGATGGCACTACAAGAAGGGAGAAAAGGGTCCCTCGATCATCGTACAAAGTCGTTTACGATAATATAGTTGGAGGTGAAGGTGAAGGTGAGCGTGACCCACATTCCTTCATAACTATGCCACTTCTTCATTCTGCATGCTCACATAAATTCATACTACTATAATCAAACCGCTTCCACCCATATTTAATCATCGACTAAATTTTATCAACAATTATAATGGACATACAAACCCAATCTACACAAATTTTACATTCATTCATATCCAATAGAATTTCTTATTTTATACTACCTTCTTTGTCCTCTAATATAAGCATATATTGATTTTTTTTATTAAGAAAAATAAGTACAATAGTTAATATATTTATTAAATATATTAGTTTTTATAAAATAATTTTTATATTAAAGTGTGTTAAACTTTATTTTCTACATTACAAAATATATTAAAAAACAATAAATATATTTAGTAAATTGAAATGTGCTTATATATAGAGACACATTTTTTCTCAAATGCTGCTTATGATTAGAGATATATGTAGTACTATACTCGTTTTTAGATAAAAGTTATTGAAAAAAATTTGTGCCTTTTTTTATAAAATGTTATTTGAATTTTCAATGACATTAATTATTTATTGATTGATATATTAATAATTAATTTATATATTTTTCTGCTCTCAACCATAAATTCAATAACAAAAATATTAATTATTTCTTTTGAATAATAAAAATAATCTCAATAATCAACAAGCTTAATATTAATATTAATTTATATAATTTAATTAATAAAGTCTTGTATTTAAAATTAGATGTAGTGATTATTTTTATAATGATTAAAAACAAATATTGGATCAATAAATAATTAATTTATTAACCATTAAAGGTCATATATAAGTAATTTAAAATTATTTTATGTTTTTAGAATTAAAAAAATATTTTAAACGACCCCATAAATCACTACTACGAAACTGTGATTAATTATCAACTTAAAATGCCATCTCTTCTGTCATTATTATAAACAAAAATATTATTTTTACATGAATTAATTTTCTATATTTTAAACAGAAACTGTAATTACATATATTAATTTTCTATATTTTATATGAAATATAAATTAAATTTATTAAATTATTTTTAAAAATATCAAATATTTAATTATTAATATTAAATATTTTGAATTTAGTGAATGATATATTATGAATACTACTAGTATTAAGTTGATGAAAAGTTTTGAAAAGAAAAAGTAATAATTAAAAAAAAGGTTGCTTCATTGAATTCATGTTCTGACAAAAAACATGCCGCCACGCGCTATTCGGAAGCGGACAAAACATCTGTCATGGTCAGTGGCACTTAAGAGGTATTATGGGAAAGTGAGGGTATTTGAGTAAATTGAGTAAGGAGGGTGCGTTTGGCAAAACGAAGAAGCATTGAGACGAAACCCTTTGTCGACACGTGCTTGGCGTCGGCCGCACGCTGAGAAACTAATTTGTCTCCTTCTGCTTGGCTCCCTTTTCCACCCAAAAGTTTTTCCATGTAGGTACAACTCTTGCCCCTACCCTGCTTTTCTTTTCACTACTTCCAGATCTACGCCTATATAATTATCAAATTATACTAATAACTAACTCAAATAATCTATACCTATATTTTTTCAACAAAATTAACACTGTCATTCATTATTGATTATGGGGAGAAACTAAAAACAGATAAATAGCTGACAGAGTATGCCAAGATAAAAAATAAGAGAGATGTAACATATTATTTGGTATAAAATTAAAAAGAGAATAAAGTATATGTTATTTTTAAAACATATTTTATGTATGGATAAAATTATTATATATTTAATTTTAAATTTATTTACAAAACTAAAGAATTAATTACATTATTAATTTTAATTTTATAAAATTGTTTAATTTGATTCATACAAACTATTCAATTAATTAAATTATTCAATTAATATTATTACAACACAAGATAAATCCTTAAAAAAAGTTAGACACAAACTGATACAGATTACAATATAAATAATAAAACAATTACATTCTATAGTATACTACTCAATTAATTACAAAATAACAAAAATAGTCTATTTTATAAAATAGACAAAGTTAATCAGTGGTTTTGTTGTGGATTTATCAATAATAAATGCATTATATGTTGAGTTTACGACGATTATAGTTGCTATTCAAATGTTCTACAATAATGAATAATAATTTTTAATTATTAAAATTTATTTTAAATTAACAAATTTAACTTTCAATAATTATAATATTGTTCTTTGATTTATTAGAAATAGACGTTTTAATTGATTTTAGATGATTAAAAGAAGGAAGTTTAACATCGTTGATAATTTGAGAGTTTATATTGTTAATACTTATTAATAAAATATATTTTTGTTTAATATTTCTTATAATATTTCAGATATTTCTAATAAAAATAAGATTGATTTTATTGAATATAAATAATGTAAAATTTATTTTATATGATGTGACATATTATACAATTATGTTGAATGTTTAATATTGATATAATTACATATAAATAATTAATACATTTAGACAACTATACATTATAATATTATATGTCACGACGTTTAAGATATATCAAATTACAATTTTTTTGTTAAAAATGTATAGAAGAGTAAAAACCATCTCATTTTAAAATAGAAGATCAGTTATGCAATTTTATTAAAATAGAAAAATTATAATTTTAATATATATATATATATTAATTATATTTTTAAACAGTATAAATGATATGTGATTGATTTAGAATGTGAATATAATTGTGATGCAAGACTAATATGATATTTTTGTATAAATTTTCTGTTTAAAAAAATATTTATATGTAACAAATAAAGAAAAATATTATTAGTGAAAGTGGATTTAGTAGTTAGTTGAAAATTGTAATAGTAGTAAATAACGCGAGGTTTGCGTGGACGTAAAAGGTAATTTCCGTTATGAGAAATGTTTAGTGGAAATTGGAAGACAAAGAAAAAAAAAAAAAGAAGAAGAAGTGAAAGACACATACATCTATCTATATTGTTAACAAGTCCAAAACGGGGTTGTCAATAGCCATCAACAAAAACAAAAACAAGAACAAGAAAGCTTCTTCTGTACACTAGCTCCTACGTCACAAGTCATTTCTCCTTCGCTTTCTCTCAATACACAAGCATAAAGACAAAACCATAAACAATACTACTCCATTATAAATAAATAAATAAATATCTTATTATAAATTATAAATTCCGCATGACAAATATTTTATTTATATAAAAGATAAGTGGGTCCCATATGAACAGTTAAATTCGGCCGCCAGCTTTGTCGTCTCTCTCGTCTCCGTTTACATCTCCGTCGTTTGACTCTCTCTCTCTACACCTGTCTCTTTGTCTTTCTCTCTCTTCACCACTCTTTCTTATCTTTCTTCTCTTAACATACCTCATCATCATATATGTGATCTCTTTCATTTTTCTTCCTTTCTTTCACATACATACTCATACAACAACTCTTCATTCACCTTAACCGACAAACAAATCAATCTAATCTCTAATTAATTATTATGAGGCGGCATAAAAGGTTCCTTATTTTGTGTTTCTCGAAGATTACTGTTACTTTTTAAGAGTCTTTCTCTCTGGATTTGGTTTTTCAATCACTCCTATTCTATAGATATATATTCATATTTCAGAGAGAGAGAGAGAAACAACAGACAGACATGACTGGAAGTAATGAAGTCAACCTCAATGAATCTAAGGTAACTTCCTTACTTTTTGTTCTTTCTATGTTTGATTTTAACATTATGTTTTTTGTGAGTTCCTTCATTTCTTTCTTTTTAGAACTGATTTTTGGTGTTGAAGGGGAAAAGTTTTAATCTTTACCATTGATTGATTGGGAGCAAGGTCAAGGATTGTATATTTGTTTGGGGAACATATGAGTTAAGGAGAGTGTTGTCTCTTTGTTTTTTTCTTTTCTTCTCTGAGTTGTGTTGATAATGATGGTCCCTATAGACGATGTAGTTTTTTGGGGGTTTGTTTCAATTTTTGTTTTTGTACTTTCTTTCATGTAGGCCTCTTGGGTTTCTTGTTCTGGTAAGTTGGGAAAATTTCAGTTTGATTTTGTTTTCAAAGTTGAAAATTATTCTTCTTTTCTCAAAGATTTGTATGCTTCTTTGAGGCATGTACACCGTTTTAGGATCCTTCTTTTCAGTAATTTATTGCTTTTCTAAGGGGATGGATGAGCTTTGATTAAAGGACTTCTTTGGTAATAAATTGTCAAATCAAATGCATAGTTCATATGGATAAGGGTCTAATAACATACTAGTAGTTCATATGTATGAGCTTTTGATTAGAGGACTTTTTTTCTTTCTCTTTAGAAGTACTAATATGCATAGTTCATATGGATAAGGTTCTAATAACATGTTATGTTACATTACAATTTTTGTAGAGTGTTGTTCCTCTCAATACTTGGGTGCTTATCTCAAATTTCAAGCTTGCTTACAATCTACTAAGACGTGCTGATGGAACATTCAATAGAGAGTTGGCCGAGTTCCTCGACCGCAAGGTCCCCGCCAATACGATTCCTGTTGATGGTGTATTCTCTTTCGATCATGTCGATCGAAATACCGGACTCTTCAATAGGGTTTATCAACCTGCTTCTGAGAATGTTACTAGTTGGGGCATTATAGAGCTGGAAAAGCCCTTCAGCACCACAGAGATTGTCCCTGTCATAATTTTCTTTCATGGAGGAAGCTTTTCACATTCCTCAGCTAATAGTGCTATCTATGACACTTTCTGCCGTCGCCTTGTGAGTATGTGTAAGGCTATTGTGGTTTCTGTAAACTACCGGCGATCGCCCGAGCATCGTTTTCCATGTGCTTATGAAGATGGGTGGGCTGCTCTTAAGTGGGTTAAGTCAAGGACATGGCTTCAAAGTGGAAAGGATTCTAAGGTTTATGTTTACATGGCTGGGGATAGTTCTGGCGGTAACATTGCTCATCATGTTGCAGCGAGGGCTGCCGAGGAAGATGTCGAGATACTAGGTAATATTCTTCTCCATCCACTCTTTGGTGGGGAGAAGCGTACCGAGTCAGAGAAGAAGTTGGATGGGAAGTATTTTGTTCGGTTACAAGACCGCGATTGGTATTGGAGAGCTTTTCTTCCCGAAGGCGAAGATAGAGACCATCCAGCTTGTAATCCATTCGGCCCTAAAGGTAAAAGCCTCGCAGGACTCAAATTCGCCAAAAGCCTTGTTTGTGTGGCTGGTTTGGATCTTCTCCAAGATTGGCAATTGGAATATGTGGAAAGTCTAAAAAATTCAGGACAAGATGTTAAACTTCTTTACCTAAAGGAAGCCACTATTGGTTTCTACTTCTTGCCTAACAATGATCATTTCTATTGCCTCATGAATGAGATAAACACCTTCGTCCATGCATCCTAATTGTTGATATATATATATATATATACTACCACTACTTAACCTTTGCCTACACAAGGCCATACATGACTAAAAAGCCTGACTTTCACTTCTGTTATCTTTTTTTTTTTTATTATCTATTTTTGTAATTTTTTTATCTCCCTACTTTATAGTGGTGGTGTGTAGTTATTATAAAATTATGTAGCATTTTACTCACTGTTTTAACATCTATGGTGGAAAATATGAGCTTTCTGTAACTGGTGAACTACTGGTGGCTGGTTTCTGCCTGTGTTGTTTGAAGGGTAGCGCCGGTTTCATCGTCTGAGGTACCGGAGTTCAATCCATATACAAAGCTTGCCCCTTTTTACTTGTTCAACCTCAAAAGCAGGAGAGGGGAGATACAAGATAGGGCTTTGCTGATCAATTTGATTAAGTGAGTGTCTTTATGTTGTATAACTACTAGTATTGAGAGTGGGAACTGAACTATAGTAGAGTATATATATCTCATCCTGTTATGAACTTGTATGTTTATATAGTTAATATAAATGTCTTGTTTGTTTGTTTTTAAGCTAGCTATAGTGTTGTTCTCTGTTGTTGCATCCTGCAATTTTCAATTTCTTGACACAAAAGTTACCAATGTATTTGGCTTTATTTATTGAGGCATTCAAGTTATAGAGAATTGTTGGTGAAAACATTTTATCTTTAAACACATTTTGTTACTCCTGAGATATCTGAATTAGCATTCCTGTTGAAATAATGTTTGCATTGATAATGGCACAAGTTAGTTAGAAGTTTTTGAGATGATGAAAAGAAGAAAGACAAAAGGGTCACCCTACTATTCATTGTTTCCAAAAATAGAAGTAATTAGGTCGTCATTTTTGGCAGGGAAATGATCACACATAGTGTTATACTAGACAATAAAATGAAAGGAGTGTGACAGAGGTTAATATGAAATTTGAATAATTATATGGATTTTGGTGTGAGTTATAGAGCAGGTCCAACATAAGATTCGATAGAAAAAGTTGACAAGAAATGTCCAATGTGGAAAAGAGAAGCGTTTTATTGTGATGTGTGTGTTAGAAAGGAATAATGGAACATGTAATAGAACAAAAGGGTGGGTGGGTGGGTTTAGAGGACCATTTCCCCTCCTTCATTTATTACCTTAAAGCCAAATCCCATCCACCAAAAGGACATCCATCATACACAACACTAATTAGCACCACTTTCAATCATCAATTTCTCATTCTTTCCAACAATTTACTTATTCTTACTTCTCTTCATAAATTTCAGTTATCAATATACAATAGCCGATTAAAATGTTAAACAACTGTTTTGTGTTTTGTGTTTTCTTGCATGTGTGGTTTTGCCCATTCAAGAAATTCGGGTCTTTTATTTTATGAAAACATCTTTTTTTTCCTCTAAAATTTGTTTTACTTTTGTTTTTTTATCAAAAATATTAATTTTTTTAAGTGAACAATTGTCTGTATAAATATAAACAATAAAAATGCAAAAAATATTATTTTTAAAAACCTTTTTTCATTATCTTACATTTCATCTTCTTGCTATGATAAATTTTTACTTCAAAAATATCTCACCAAGATAAAATAATATAAAAACACAATTATTTGCCAAAATAAAAAGTTCTTACTTTTTACACTTTTTCTGAGAATACGAGTGTATACCACCAAAAAAGTACAATGGGATAAATCTTAATGAAATGCATTTATTCTATGAAAAATCTCTTTTATTTATCTTTAGTTTTATTTATTTTTGACTGAAATATTCCTCTTTTTTTAATGAAATGTTCCTTTTTAGTTTAAGGGTATAGAGTATTTTTCCTTGTAGCAAAAAGCTTCACTGTAAAAATATTAAAAAGACTATGACTTTATTCCATTTTATTATGTTTTTGTTGTTAATAATTTATTCCATTTTATTCTATTCAATCCCCTTCTACATTGTTATATTCAATTTCATCATCTCATAAATACCGAAGTATACCAATATAAAATTTTCTTTATGCTGACTAGTATTCAGGAACAGCTAAGCTTAGACAAAGACATGAAACTCTTGTCTTTTATTGATTTTCTTGGGATGCTTATCTACTTTTCTTTTATGGAGCCTTTTTTGTATAACATCGCAAACTCATTCAATTAGGCACGTAGACTTTTTGTTTGAAAACTTTGAAGCTTGATATATTTTCTCCTTTATTAAATGTCTTATTATGATTAATAATCCTTAAGTAAATTATCTGATTATGTCCTTTGAAAATATTCCCTAATACGACAGAGTCATAGAGTCACTATCAATATAAATGGGATTTCTTTAATTCGGATTAATTGACAAAACTTGATTTGTAGGCTTGGTACCTTGCTTTTTAATATTAAAATAAAAATATTTGATGGGTCATTACTTGTATTATGCGCATATTGTATTTAAGCGTGTCGTTAGTGCCCAATTTTATATTATAGTTATAGTCTAAATCATGCTTCTTCCGCCCCATGTTTCTACCTACTTTCAGCTTTATGCTTTCAACTCAAACCCGTTTGCCACAAACCGTTTCTACATAGTTGCTAGATTAATGAAAAAGTTAAAAACACATCAACATGTTGTTTAGCTTGCTAGAGAAATCTTTTACCTTAATTGAGAGATTAAAAACATACTTCATTCATTTCATAATGTAAACAAAAGTAAATCTTAAAAATGGAATGTATGTGGTCTATAGTTTAACTTTTCAATAATTTTTATTTTTGCATGAATAAAGTTTAAGGTTAAATTTTTTTCACTAATTTCTATTATAATTTAGATTAGTTCAAAATTTAAAGTACGGGCTAAACATCAAATATTCTTAAGAGACTTAGACACCACATCTCAACCCAAAACCTTAAGACATTAAGTTTATGGGTCATTCTCCTTATATATAATATAGCCCCCATTCAGTGTAGGACTAATCGCTCATAATTGAATTCCAACAAATCTCTCCCTCAATTATGAGTTCCCACCACTAGACTTGATCTACTTGATCCAAGTCCTTTTTGCTCCCCCACCAGGCTAAACCAGTCTCTGATACCATTTTTTGGGGAGTCCCGGGGAGCACGACATCCGAAATGGGCTAAATATCAAGGATTCTTAAGAGACTTAGACACCACATCTCAACCCAAAACCTTAAGGCATTAGGTTTATGGGTCATTCTCCTTATATATCAAATATAGCCTCCATTGCTAGTCGGGACTAACCACTTATAATTGAATTCCAACAAAATTCTATTATTGATTTTTTTTTAGTCTAATTTTATATAAGTGTGATTCTCTAATTTAAATTTATGGCACCTCCAGTTGAAATACAAGAAGAAAAAAGTCGTATATTTCGTAAAAATTTAGATTATGTATAAGAAATAGATATTTGAGTTGTGTACGGTCACAAATTTGTTCTATCAAAATTGATCTATCAAGAGTTTTTAATTATTTTATCAAAATTAAAAGATTCAAATTTTAAAAACTCTAAACCCTAAACTATCTTAATTGTTCTATCAAAATTGAAAGATTCAAATTTTAAAATAAGAGTTTTTGTATAAAATTTATATCTTGATCAAGCAGTCGATCAATATACATGAAAATGTTGTATCTAATTCAAATTTTAAAAAGAGATATTCGACCAAAGATCTAAATGTAAACTTGAAACTCCTGACAACTTTAGCGTTAGTTCAAACTAATTTTTGTGTTTGTAATTAGTCAACATTTCTCAATTCAAGATATTATTATTAAGACAAAAACTAACAACTTTCCTAAAGATATTTAAATAAAAATATATTAAAAGTCGTATTTTCAATTATTTAAAAATTTGTTACTGAAAATATAAAACTTTTATTTTTGATTATTTAACAAATATTTTAAGAGTACTCGTTAAACGGATTTTATTATTAAAAGTGGGGGTTACCATAATTTTTGTTTGAGGAAGAGGGTTGCCATGTTCTACTTACATTTTCAAACCGTGACCTTGGAAATGTGCATTGAATTTCCTAATGATGATTAATGAGGAATTAAGAATTGCAAAGAGAAAAGGAATATGATATTCAATTTAGGCTTTGAATGGTGGTAGGCCAATTGGGGCCAAGCCACATCAAACAAACGTAGTCCTATTCCTATACATATCATCCATAGCCGTCTGGAGGATTTAACAACTTTTCATAATAGTTTTTTGTTTGATTTGGTGAAAAATATTATTAAGAAATTAAATGGTAAGAACTTGTATGTTTCATGTCTTATAAGTCCTCATAAAAAAGTTGTCTTATTATAAATGATTAGCAGAGAGAATAAAGCATAACAAAGTATCAAGATGTTGCTTAATGAGTAGACAATCTTCAACCCCTTTGTAGTTTCACAATATCATTTAAATGTGATTACCTATTTAATCAATTTTCAGTAAAAAAATAAAACATCATTCAAATGTGAAAAGTCTTTGTTCCTCCCTAGTTAAAAAATGATTAATTAATTCTTAAAACAAAATCTCAAAGATATCTTGAATTTGACTATCTAAAGTAACTATTTGTGAAACTTTAATCATCAATAATTCGAGATCTATTTGACAAGTGAATTACTTTTAAATATTTCTTTATTTTCAAAATATTTGTAATATTTGATTATTTTATATAAATAAATAAAATTATTAATAATTTTTATTAAATAATGATATATTTTAATTATCATAAATAAAAAATAATAATTTAAAAGTGATTTACATATCAATTCTTCTACCTCACGGTGACTAATATTTTAGAAGAAAAAATAATCTTAGAATGATAATCATTTTCGGTGTAAGATTAATATTTTTAATATTAAGTATATTATTCTCAAAATATATATTTCACGGTAAATTTATAATAATAAAAAATACATCAATTATTAATAAAATTATTATTCTCTTATATTTATATTTATAGTAGCCATTTCTTATTGAGTTAGAACTAACTAAAGAGATTCGAAGAGTATTAAAGAAAGTCCTTAGAATGAAATGAATCATGAAATTTGTATAATAGAAAATTTAATAAAGAGAGGTATCTTTTGGAGTTGGCAGTAATAATGGTAAAAACACAGAGACATGTTGGAAATGAAAGAAGTGATAAACGACATAGAATAAAATAAAATGTGAATCAGCACAAAAGACAGAATTTAAACAAAATAGTAAGTTGTTATTACCCGATTTGTAGTCAAAATCGTGCAACAGGGTATGTATGTCTTAAATTGGGTAAATGGGTTTGGGACCTACTTATCTTGTTCAGTGTTTGTAGCTAATAATCTTCCAAAACTACTTGTCATTCTGATTGTAACCGAATTCCATACACACAAGGAACTTTAACTTTTACGAGACTGAAAACGATATTGAAAATGAAGTGCCTACTAACAAACAAACTCTTTTCCTTTTCTGCTGGAAATTTTTCTCCCTAACTTTTGTTTTTAGTGCAACAATTTATCAAATGTTTTTTTTTAAAAGATATTCTTTTTATTCGTTTCATCCAAAATATTACATTTTAATATATAAGGAATTAATTTGTAACTTTTAATCAATTTGGTCTTTCCGCTCCCACTCATTGTGATATAGAGTTATATTCAGAATTATGTAATTTTATGGTTTGAGATGTATTTTTTCTATGATTTTGGTGAGACTTTTTTTATTCTAATATTGTCATCCATTTAAATTAGTGTTTGTCCATGTACTAGTAGTGCATATGAATACAAATCATTTTTGTACAGATATGGGAAGTGTCTATTTTTTCATGTCATAATATCAAATTTTAAAAGTTAGTTGCAAAAGTGACATAATCAACAAAACAATATATTTTTGTTGAAGGGTGATGTAAAACCCTTTTGTTTTTCTTAAAATGTTTAGCTACAAAATTTATATATATTTATTGTGGAAAAGTACGGATCAAGAATTCGAATCTACAATTTAATACATCAAATGTCCCTGAAGTTATCATGTGAACCATATTTATGGGACTGGAGCAAAACTTTTATACTGATGTTTAAATCGAAGTTCATAATATTGAAAAAATTGCAATAGTACACCTATTACAAACATTTTTATTTTATTTCAATTGAGTTAATATTCTAGTGTTCGGCAACAAACGTAGGTCATCTTCATCATGGACAGTTTTAAATATATATTTTTATAAAAGTAAGTCTATTTTTTTTTTATTAAAAAAACTAGTCTTCAGACATATTTTAAGAATAAAACACTATTTTCTTTAGTAGAAAAACGTAATAAAACGAAAAAATGAAGGACATTGTTATAGAGCAAACTCCAATTGAGGCCCAACTATAAAAAACGGATAGTGGCCCAATAAAAACAGTAGCCGCCCAATTGGTCCATCAACCAGTAAATAGCCCAATCGAGTTACACACAAGTCAGAACAATGCAAATTACATAATCACAAATTTTGTTGACCAAATAAATAAATAATAATCACAAATTTTAAAACAGTACTAATTATAACCAACTCGACTAAAACGTATGATCCGCTCCAATAGTTGTAGAATCAGCTAGATATAATACGAGAAAATTTATTTATCTAAATTTAATAGAAAAACTCTAAAGTTAAATTAAAGCATTTTATTTCTGTCAAATATTTTTTATGCTATCCACACCATATTTTGAATTCACCTTGCAGAATGTCATACTTAAATTGATCTTGATTGCCACGTAGGGTTGTTCAAAACCGAACTGATTTTGAACTAAATTCATTTACAAAAATTGAGAACTGAACTGTTTTTGAATTAGAACCGAACCGAATTAGTTTTCAGTTTAAAAAAATCGAACTGATTTTTAGTTCGAAAAATTTAACCGAACCGGTTTTATTTTTTAGAAGTAATTAAGGGTAATTAGGTAAAATTTGATTTACAAACCAGTTCAATTTAAAAAAATCAGTTCACTAGTTTATAAATCAATTCAGTTCAGTTTTTTGAACTGAAAATCAATTCAGTTCAGTTTTTCTAAATTGAAAATCAGTTCGGTTAAATTTTTAAATGGTTTTAGTTTAGAACTGAACTTTACACACTCCTAATATTAATAACATATATAAGTTTGAGAGTTTTCCATCACACAATTGAAGGCTAGGATAATACTAATAAGATTTAGCTTTGTACAATTGTTTACTCTCATTGCATAAAATAATTATAATATTGATTGTAATAAGATTTAGCTTTGAACAATTGTTCACTCTCAAATTAAGATACAGATTTTCCTAAAACTGAATTATTTATGTTCTTTATGATATTGTATAGTTATATCCAAACAAGATTAAAGTTATTTTTTTAAAAAAAAATATTTTAATAATGACAAACAAACACAAAATAAATTTCAACATTTCTTTAAAATCTTCAAAAATCAATTTATATTACTTTTTTTGTTGTTGATAAAATCACTTATTTTTAAAATTTACAATAAGTGGAAAAATTAATTTGAGTGTTTGACTTTTGAGTAGAATATAAGATACATTTGTTATACTTTTCATTGAATAATTATTTTTTGAAATTACGAGTATTGATTAAAATGTTCCTTCAATTTATGAATTAATGAATACGTCTATACAATTGTAACACTTTAATAAAAATAAATTATCAATTAACTTCTTAAGTCATAACCAACAACGCGATACATTCAATAAACACATCATAATTTATGTAGATCTATATTAATGTCACACCAAAAAAAACTAAATTATATTAGAAATTTATGAAATATAAGTACACAAATTTATTATGTTATACAAATTATATTTTTTGACGAAATGTTATACAATTTTTGTAATGTGACATTGATATAGGAAGTGAAATGCCTAATGTTTAACCGTATCTAACTTTAAATGTTAATGAAGAGACTATTTAACTAAGACATGAGTACTTCTCTTTGTTAATTAATAAAATTCAACTATTATTTTAACTAAAATAATATACACAAATTTTATAAACGAATGACTTATTTTGTTTTTCTATTCAGTGGTCATAATCGATGATTGGTATTCTTAATTAGGACTCATAATTTTTTTCTAAAACTTTTCCACGTCTGTTAATTTACCGATCAAATTATTTACGGGGACATTTTGAAGAGAGAAGCTCGCTTTATCCAACGTTATTTTATTGCAGAAAAAAAAAATTACTATTAGGAAAAAAGAATATAGTTTTATTAATATAATAGAACATATTTATTATTATCTTGAATGATTCACTGTGTACCACGAAGCAGAAAATTCCGTGGATATGTTTCCCTTTTTGTAACAACACTTGCACATAATTTACCTCAGAATCAAACCACACCAGACAAACCAAAAATTCCATCCTAGGAGGTATCACTCTTTAGTATTATGTCATTTCTCTGTCGTGTCAAATATTTTCAGAACTTTTTTTTTACCCTTTCTACGTTTCAGTTGACTTTCAATTTGTTCTAGTGATTCCCATCTACTACTGTGATTATTGTTGTTGTAGACACTGAAAAGGGGAATTGGGTATGATTCATTTCTAATTCTGATTCTGTTTGTTGCCTCTAATTTAATTTGTGCATCATTGGCTCTATGGTTCTCATGAATTTTTAGTTACGGATGATTGTGTTGATGTTTGTTAACATGTAAAGGGTTAGGGTTTTTGGGGCAAAGTGGTGGGGTTGTTTTATTATGCTTCATAAATTATAAACAACCCAAAACAAAGTGTCATGGTAATTGTTCTTAACTTGAGAATATGGTGTTTGACAAATATATATATATATATATATTTTGTATTTTTCTTTAAATTTGATGTATCATCACTATAAAGAACTTAACTTGTGTCAACTGTATGCTATAACTTCAACCTGATTTACTTTTAACTGCTAAGTGTTTCAAATTATAATGCTTTCTATCTTTCTGATTATATGCATAAGAAAGTAAATCTAAAACTTGCTCATTGTATTGTCCGTTTGTTATTTAGGATTGATAAGCAAAGGGGATTTGTGAGGATTTTTTTAGCAGATAAGATGATTTGGCATTTCCAAATTTTTGCCTGCTGGTTTGAATAGTTATGTATGCTATATCTGGTGCGCTTTACATTGACGAAATGGGTTATGCTATGAGTAGATTAGAGGTGGATTCCAGTCTCGGTGAAGACGGAAATACTGTCCGTGAAGAATCTAGTACAGGACAAACTAAAAAGGCGTTTAAAAATTTAGACAATGAAATTGCTCAGATAACAAAACTGAAATCAACACCGCATCAACTACTAGTACATGATGGATCTGGAAGGAAGGAGTTGCCTGTTTCCCCAGTAAAGATGCTGGCAGGTCGAGAATCTAATTATTCAGGACGGGGGAGGTTTTCTTCCGCCGATCGCTGTCATCTTTTGAGCAGATATTTGCCTGTTAACGGTCCCTGGCTTATCGACCAAATGCCAAGTCGAGCGTATGTGTCTCAGTTTTCAGCTGATGGTTCTCTTTTTGTTGCCGGGTTCCAGGTAAATATTCTCATCTTTAACCTTATAATATGCATGCTATAGTTTTAATTGTAATTAAATTACTTTTCAGGGAAACCACATAAAAATATACAATGTAGACAAAGGTTGGAAAGTTCAAAAAAACATTCTAACCAAAAGTTTGAGATGGACAATCACCGATACGTCTCTTTCGCCTGATCAACACTATCTAGTAAGTTACCATGTTTTATCTTTAAAATAACAGGAAACAAAAACTTCTACATCTTTTTATTCTTTTGTTTTGCTTCTATAAAGGTGCTATTAGTATATTGCTGATACTGTCAGTGTATTCTTCAATTTCAGGTTTATGCCAGCATGTCACCCATTGTACACATAGTAAATGTTGGATCTTCTGAAACCGAATCGCTAGCAAATGTGACGGTATTCACAATTAATGCTGCTCTTTGGTTTTTAACTTCTTCTAATTCATACATATATGGTTGATTTGAATGATATGAGGAATAGATACTTAGAAGTTGGATCGTCTGAGATGTGTTTAACTGGCGGATGTCCTAGACTCCTAGGTTCTTTTCGACGGCGTCCTTTTTATTTCCGTAACGTGCTTTCAGTTTTTATGATATGCAGGAGATCCATGATGGTTTGGATTTTACATCGAATGATGATGGAGGATACTCTTTTGGAATTTTCTCCGTGAAATTCTCAACAGATGGGAGGGAATTAGTTGCAGGAACTAGTAGTGATTCTATATATGTATATGATCTTGAAGCAAATAAGGTTTCACTTCGAATTTTAGCGCACGCGGTAAGGTTACTAGGCATAAATACTACTTCTACTTAGCTTCATATGATTTGGACAATTGTCTGAATCTATTAATTTATGGTGCAGTCTTAAATTCTAACTTTTGGTTTTCATTTAATGTGGCAGTCTGATGTAAATACTGTATGTTTTGCTGATGAAACTGGTCATCTTATTTACTCTGGTAGTGATGATAGTTTCTGCAAGGTATGTTCTACATTATAAGATGGCTTCTTCTGTTATGAACCTGAGAGTAGTTATCAGTTGAGATAAGTGTCAAAACTATAACAATTCTTGATTTAAGCCATTAATAAAAGAGAAATAGAGAAAAATAAATTGAATGATATTGATAATTGAGAGAATGTTTACATCAAGGGACACATAGACTTATATAGTCAATTAGATAAACAACTAACTAGTGTAAAATAACTAACTAGTTAGTGTAACTAACTAACCAATTTAACTAATTAACCAACTAAGATATATCTAATAAAAACTCTTATCTTTGGTCATCATCACTTACTGCAGAATTTCATGTCATAATTAGAGTTGCTTTGTTCTTTCCCTCTTAATTTTAGGAGCGTGACACATTGTAATGTACAAATTTGTTTAGGTCTGGGATCGACGTTGCTTAAATGCCAATGGCAAACCATCAGGGGTTTTGATGGGGCACCTGGAGGGCATTACATTTATTGATACCCGTGGAGATGGACGTTATTTCATTTCAAACGGTAAAGATCAGACCATTAAACTTTGGGATATACGCAAAATGTCGTCTAATGTTACCCGGTATGATCTTTTTCCCTTTTAGTAATTTATATGTTGAAGTCCATATCTGTTGAACGCACGTTTCCACAAAGTTATTGTGTTGGAATTTATATTCATCTTACATCTTAAATGAGTCCTATAAGTTAATTACACTTACAAAATCATGTTGTATGATTGTCAGGCTCACTATACTTATGAATTTTTTTTGAAGCATTCTCAAATATCACTACAATTCATAGCAAAAATGAAAAATACAGAGAACTTATAGAATTAAATATCACGTAGGACTCATGTCAAACTAACCAGTCAACGATGATTCTGTGTCTATTTGTGTCAGCTTGCTTGTCTGTCTGGAAAATTAAAAGACCTGTAATGAGGCTTGCATGTGATACCAATTTCTAGCCTAGCTAATGATGTCTGTTCATTTATGTGACTATGCTATTTCTACATGAAATTGTTGCCAATGCAAAAGCATATTCTAACAGAATTTTCTCTTAATTCCAGCAATCCTGGATATAGGAGTTTTGAATGGGATTACAGGTGGATGGATTATCCGCCTCAAGCAAAAGACTTGAATCATCCTTGTGATCAATCGGTTGCTACATATAGAGGCCATTCTGTCTTACGCACTCTTGTCCGCTGCTTTTTCTCCCCAGCTTTTAGGTGTGCACTAAAATTTCCTTACCTTTTAATTATTCTTCATTTTCTTTGTCATGTCTCCCCTTTTAATTTTAATCGCTTGAAACTCAGTAATCGTTTGTTTGAGTAAAAGTCGAGGGCTCACTTGAGTATATTAAATTATTGGAGATTTAATTATTTTTAGTACTTAGCCTGATGTTGTTTTCTTCAAATTTACAGCACTGGACAGAAGTACATCTATACTGGATCACACAATGCATGTGTTTATGTATATGATTTGGTATGTATTTTAGATAATGTTGTCCTAGCTATATCTCTCTGTTTTTATCATTGAGGTAGCTTTATTTAGGTAAAAAGTTCACAAGTAGTATGATCCTTAATCAAACTTTATAACATAATATTCATTATATTAAATGAAAATTCAAGCCTGATAATTTCGTTATCGCGATATCTTTTATGCATGTAATGTAACATATTTTAAGCGGTGAAAAACACAATCTTTTTTTTTTTTCTCCATACAATGTGCTGCTCAACAGGAAACTTTGATAATTGATTACAGGTGAGTGGAGCACAAGTTGCAACACTGAAGCACCATAAATCACCTGTTAGAGATTGTAGTTGGCACCCCTTCCACACTACGCTTGTTAGCTCTTCTTGGGATGGGGATGTTGTAAAATGGGAATCTGGCGGGAGCTCATATAGCAGCCTCTTCGGTTAAGAATAGGGTATACAAAAGACATTTTTTTTGAAGATTACCTATGATCTCAGTTACATTAGTTACAAAATGGTCTTGAAGACGAAGAACAATAGACCATAACATGTTGATACTGGAAGTTGTATATGGTGTTTGACATAATAAGGTGTAATATGAACTACCACAAAATCTTGTACATAAACTAATAAATAACCACTTAAATGGCCAGTGGAATTGTTTCATTTGTACGCAGGCTGTGTAATAAATTTGTTATATAGTGTACCATTGCATCTGTAGTGTAAAAAAGGATCTAATTTATCACCCATAATTTAAGTCAGCTGAACCATTAAGTCGACTATAGAGGGCTAAGTCCCCCAATAGTGTACCTATGCGTCATTGATTGGTGTGGTCTCATTATTTGTCTTTGTCATGATGCCTTATTTTGTGTTGAATTTGATAGATCTAATTCATAATAATTATAGAAATGAAGGGATAATACCCTCCCTCAAGGGTTGCTACTTAACATTTTGTAAAAACATGGGTGTCTCATTCTATCTTCATGTTCTGTTATGTCTGTCTGGTCAGTGATATTGGAACCCAATGATTGCCAAGATTGGTGATCCTTAACTGTTAAGTCACAAGGAAAATAACTGAAATATCACGTAAATTGGGTAGTCGTATGAACAACACAGGACATAAAGTAGGGGACCTCCATATACGACAGTAGTATTGTTTTTATTTTGTTTCTGAGTGACAAGGGTACACTAAAATTCTAATAAATATTTAATTTGGTTGAAGGCAATCCCTGATTTGCTATGTCAAGATCTGGGTAGGGTGATAAGAAAATTCCCAATGGATTAACTAAAAAATTAGAGTTTAAACATAAATTAGCAGATATGGAAATGTATTGTGCTATAATATTAGATGACGTGTGATGTGATCAAAAGCATCCAATCTGACAAGGCAACAAGCCAATAAGAGGAGAAGACAATGAATAAGAAATAGGAGTGGCATTTGGTTGGTTTGCCCTGACTCATTGAGTGATTAGTATTAGATTGTTTAGCTGGTTTATGTGTCCCACAAACAATATTTTGTTAATTGTTGCTTTTACTAGGATGCTTCTTCGACTCGTAAACCGAGAATAAAAAAGAAGGATGAGTCCAAACTTGAAGCTCAAGCCTGAAAAGGCTTCTATTTACAATACAAAAAGAGATTCCCAAATGAGTGGTGTTGTCCCTACAACCAATTTTCCAACTAAGGAAGCAGCACCCCGTGCTCATGGAAAGCTAAAAAAAGCTGAAGAAAAAATGTTAATTTTTGCATTGCATAACATAATGAATGATATTACATTAGTAATATATAGAGAGCATAAAAGGACAAAAATAGGTACAGTTTGATAAGTATTCACATTCTTCTTATTTCACCCTATTAATTAATTCCTTCCCCCTAGGCAGAGGCATCTATCACAAAATGAAACGAATATTAATAATAATGAATGAACGGAAAGAGCAAAAATATAATAATAAAATATTAGAAGCAAGAAGAAGAGAAGCTATTGATATAATAATATATTTTGGTGTGAAGAGTAACGGTCTTGTATTGATGATGAGTCTCAACTCTTCAACTGATTGCACTGTGTAGTAGGCCTTGTTTTCTGCTTCCCAGACCTCAATGGGCATGGAGTCTCTACGGGAGGGACCATACAATTATACTGCATACATAGTGAGCTTCTCTCTGGAATCACAGCCGTTGGACTAATCTCAATTCCCGTTAGATAATTATGCTGCAAATATAATATCTGTATGCTTGCGTCCAATAACCGATCCACGAAACTAGCCGGTACCCGACCCGTGAACCGGTTGTTGTTTAAGTACAGATTCTGCACGCTAGCTAGCATAGGCGATATTTGACCGGATAACCTGTTGTAACTCAGATCAACGGTTGGGATTGCGACTTGATCCACCGGTTCCACTGAACCGGAGAACTGGTTTCTTTCTAATTGGAGATTGGTTAAAGGAAATGAGAAGATCCTACCTGGGAGGGTTCCCGTGAACTGGTTCAGACTAAGGTCCAAATAGTTTAACTGCTCCAGCCGGCTCAATACCCGGTCCATCGACCCAGTAAGTTGGTTCCACGACAATGACAGATACTGAAGAGACGGAGGGAGAGAGTTTGGAGCGATCGAACCGGTCAGAGAGTTGTGCTTTAGGTCTAACCGGCTCAGGATTTGAGAATCAAACCGGGGAATAGAACCGGAGAGACGGTTGTGACAGAGTATCAGGTTCGTTAACCCCGGTAATGATCCCACCGTCGGAGGAATGTTTCCGGTCAGCTGATTGTAACTGAGATCGATAGTTCTGAGACTGCGTAACTCACCTAACCCCGCCGGAATGTCGCCGGAGATGAAGTTTCTGTTAACGCCTAGAAACTTGAGGTTCTTCAAATTGGAAATGGTTTGAGGCATAGGACCATATATCCTTCCTGGAACAACGGTAAACTCCGCGAGAGCAGATAGTTTACCGATGGCCGTGTCAAGTCGTCCTGTTAAACCAGCTGAACCGGCTCTAGGATCGCCGAGATTAAGAGCAATAACCTTATCGGAGTCGCAGTAAACGCCGGAGAAGTTACAAGGATCAGCAGTGAAATCCCAAGAAGAAAAGAAATCAGAACCAGGCATGTCTTCAAGAGACTTGCGTATTGATTGCAGAGCTAGGAAATCAGTTGGGTCTAGAATGGCGTGTGTTTGTATCAAGCAGAAGAAAAAGAGAAGAATAGAAGAACGCTTCGCCATTGAAACACTCCAATGCAGGAGGAGCAGGAGCAGAGAGAAAGAAGAAGGTATAAAATGTTAGTGGTTTTGTTTTGGACGGTGGAACAATCAGCATCTAATAGGG
>NC_021163.2:8020149-8035898 GCF_000331145.2 Cicer arietinum
AAGATTATAAAGGAAGAAGCATGCGATTAAGCTTGAAGAGAAAGCAATGCTGAATTTTTTTTATTTATTTATTTATTTATTTATTTTTAGCTTGTGAGAGAAGAAGAAGCAGAGAAATAGAATGAAATGTTAGTAATGAATGAGAATTGCAAAGCACAACAACAACCATATGTTGCTACTACTTTTTACTACTGTGTTGTGTTGTGTTGTACTTAGTACGCTCGCTTCCAACGAACCTAATTTTTTAATGGCTACAGTTCTTTTTTTATTCTTTTTTCAATCTTGGGAAACGTTCCTATCAAACGGTTGTCCGAGCCTATTTGGCATCCTTACCTTAGCCTCGGAACGACACCTCATTAACTTTGCTTCGGGTCTACATTCTACACATCACGTGACTCGCCTGCTTTTTTTTTACCTCCCCCGAACCAGAACCAGAACCAGAACACTCTCGCAGGCTGCCACCTACTTGGTGACACGTCATATTTACCTTGTGAGAAAATTAGGACAAAACAAGAGACGAATAATTTGTTTTTATTAATTTTAAAGACCTACATTTTCTAAATAATTTAATGAGTGTAAAATATAATTTGTTACTGCCGGGAGAAATGAGCCAAAAAAGCTTGGTACCTAACAAACAAACACTAGGAAGAGATAGAGGGTAAGTGGAGTTGTTTAATTTTATGTGGAGATGATGAATTTTGAGTGAGTGACAGCTATGTAATGCAGATGATACTTCATAACCGAATAGGACATAAAGTAGGAGCTAGACTGAAATGGGATTCTCTAATTTCACCATATTGGTATTTGAGATTATTAATTTACAATACTTTTGTTATGTGGAAAGCCTTCTATTATTATGGCAAAATAAATCATAACAAGTAGTAAGTAAGATCACAATTAAAAGTTGCCAAATCAATAATGAGTTTGACACTTGATCCATGAGTTCCATTAAAAGAGATTTTGATTGTGATGTATACTTGCTTCGACTTCAAGCCCTTGATACATAGTATAAATGTCATTTATGAAAGACTCGATTAACTACTACCCTAACCTCCAATCCTGAAATATTTCTTTAATTGACATATAGTGTGGGCTTAACACTTATCACCACTTTTTACCTTTTTGTTTTGTCTCACTTATCTTAAAAGGAACATACACTAATATGAAAATATGTCTTTCTTGGATAAAATTGAAAGGAGGTAGTTTGAAGGTGAAGTAAGCCTAGTCAAATTCATATTCGGTCAAAGTCATGTATGCTTCAAAGCTTCTTTCACAATTCACACACATTTTTTGCTTTCAGCTTTCACCAATTACCGTGTCATTTTATTCTCTTGGATACAGTGTGTAAAGTCAACACATAACAAAAACATATCAACTATCATGTGCTCCAGAACGTACTTGGGGAAAGTTTGTTTCGTTTTCCTAAATTGTTCTTGTCCTCTATTCTTTTATTTTCTTCCAACTTTTTTTTTAAAAAAGTTAGATTAAATGCATTCACTTATATTTGATATTCACGTAATTGTAACACTGGTGATTATTAAATTTCAATCTAATGTTCATTAAAATGTTTGTATTTTGTAAATTCTAATTCATTTAATTTAATATAAAGATGTAGACATTATTAGTCAAAATTCATTATTAAACATGTTTTTGTTTTGCAATTTCATTTTTCTCAATCTTTTAAGATCTAATTAATGTTCTAACAAATGCAGATTTAGTTTTTATTGTATAATTAAAAAATAATGTTAACAATATATTCTATAACACATATTTATCAACACACTCTCTTTAATTAATTAAAATTTATATGAGTCCCATCAATTTAATATAAAATTATATAATTTGATAAAATTTATATAAATTTTAATCAGTAATTTTTTTTAAATGAGACAATTATAAATACATGCTAATGTGACTTGTATCATTTAATTGACCGCATTCAATCAAGGTCCCTTATTTTCCCAAAGCTATTTTAGCCTATTTGCTATTGCGTGGGTCAAAAGTCACATTAAATTCAAGCTATATTTAAAAAAAAAAAAAAAAAAGGAAAATAATAGACAGTTCCAACTAAGCCTACTTGATTGCAATTAGCCTACTACTCTACAGTAAATTATTTCCTACAAAAGAGGTTTCGTTAAGGGCAAGTTTTCTTACAATTCCTTCTAACAATTTCATATTATACATATTTTCTTCTCTAAGCTCGTATGATCCCTCTATTTCTATATACATATCTTTTAATTTTGTTTTGAACTAATTAACAATTTGGTTTATCTTATAAGCCAATAATAAAAAAAGAAATTGATGGATTGATTACTTAATTATGATTAATTACAAATAGAGGAAATTGGCATATTGAGAGTGAGAATGACAAACAAACAAACATAAAGGTAGGCTCCGATACAGACTAGAGTGACGGTGAACACTAGACAACCTGGCTAGACATTTAATGTGGTAGTAGAAATGTGTCTCTACCTCTAACTCAATCCAACCAAGCCATAAAGACAAAGATAAAAAGCATTTTTATTTTTATGAATGTAAAAGAATGATGTGTCTTGGGGAATTAATTTATTTGGTCCCAACACCTACAAAAGCGAACAACCGCACTGCTACATCTCAGAATTTGGTGTGTTTCTATTTTCAACTCAACTCTAAAAATATTGGCTTCAATACGTCTCATTATTTTATTTATATTTTGGGACGGATTAACATAAAAATAATTTGTAAGGTAGAGTATGTATATCACTTTCGCATATAAACAATTTTTCAAATCATATATTAAGTGACACTATCTCAATAGCATTATTTAAGTATACAATACTAAAAAAATTAACCACCCCACATCACATTATGATCAAAGAAATCGTGGGGGGCAAATACTCATCCTCATCGAATATAGCGCTTGTCTCGTTAATTAGAAGTTTTGAAGATTACACCAACCACAACCACCAAAAACATATGTTTTTCTGGCACATTATCTTCAATTTATGAAGTTTGAGGTGGTGCTTTTTGAGGTTGGTGTGGTGATTGCACTATTTATCTTCTTTTCTTTCTTTCTTTATTTTTTATTTACAAAAAGCACTACTTATCTATAGTTGTAATTCATCCCGCATGCGTATTAATGTATTATCCTCGTGCTGTCTTTTTCGTCCTGCTTTATGCTATGATCATATGGTATTTTTTTTGCATCTACATTTTCAATCCTCTTACGAACAAACCTTTTTTTCATGCTATAGAAAATGTATTTAGTTGAATATGGAAGAAAAAAAAAAAAGCTAATGAAACTCAAATTTTGTTGTTGTGTCTTTAATCTTAATTATAAATCAAATTACAAGATTTTAATAGGTCCATTTATTTAAGAATTTTTTTAAAATGATTTTTATATCTTATCTTTTTGTTATAATAATTTAAAAAAAAATTAAAAATAAAGCTTCAAATGAAAATTTTGTTTAAATAGTTTATTTTAAAATATCATTTTAAGTATTCATCTATTTGATACTTTTTTTTAAATAATAAAATTTTAAAAATGTTTAAAATAAAAAGTTATTTTGAGAAACTCTTCACAAAAATTATTTTTAAAAGATACATTTTTTTTTTATAAAATGTGATTTTTATCGTGTTAAAATCTTTAATAATAAATATTTAAATTCTTCACAACTTCTACTATTTTTAAGTGAATTTTCATAAAATTATTTTTTAAAAAATAAAATCAAAATAATTCTTTAAAAATCTTAAACAAATAGACTCAATAGTCACTTTATTTTAGATTAAATATATGTAGTGAATTAATGGTTAAAATATTTCAGATGGAGAAAAATATTTTACAGAGGCTCAGATGTGTATCAATAGGTGTGGTGTTGTGAATTGTCACAACATTTATTTGTATGCAACGTTCTCTAATCAAATTAGCTCTCATGTTCATTTTTGTGTGGCTTATTCAATAAGAGTAAAAGACTTTGAGATTGTTTGATTGTGGTCTGGTTGGCCAATACTTGGAGAATTTGGTGCATAAGAAACCTTAGTATTTTTAAGCAATAAGAGTGTGTTGATCATTCTTGTAGATCTTATTAATATGTTGTCTTGATCTTGACTCCAATACAATGTCAAAAGTTTTCAGGTTGATTTGCATTAATGATAGATCAATCCCATTTTTTGTTTGTATTTGTTAGGTGTCCAGAGGTTGGGTAATCTCAACCCATATTTTGGTGGTAGAGTTTTACTTAAAATCTTAAACTCTTTAATGATTAATCATTATACGTTATTTTTTTATTTGGGTCATATATTGTGGTCTAAATAATTAATATTAATATATTATTAAAAAAATAATTAAAATATTTATATCTTTGAATATTACATACTTTTTTATTTTACGTTTACTCTTTTTCTTTTATGATTTGAATTCGAATTCAATACTTCAAAATTTACAATACTCACATACATTATATATCAACTATTTACACTAGACTTGTGATTTTTAAGTAAACATATATATTAATATATTTTCATTACATTTATAATTTTTGTTGTTTATATATTTTTAAACATATAATATTTTTATTTTATCCCTCATTATCAAAAAAAATTCTAGCCTTTCATAAATTATTCTTAATTAACAAATGAATCTTTTTTTCCATAAGTTCCTTGGGGTAATTCTCTATTCGAAGTGCGGAGACTATTTTTGGTCTATGAAAAAGCATCGTGGTTTTCAAACTATCCTTCATAATAAGGCAGCTTACAATGAAAATTACAAAACGGCATATCTTAAGATACCTTCAGTTCACTCAAATTTTGACTATTCACAAAACGTTATGAAATTAATTCATCCAGAAATGAATAAAAAACATATTTTGGTATAAAGAATAGCATACAACTCTTTCAAATATTGACTTAGTCAAACATATTTCTTACAGTTCTTTTCTTCTTTTGGTCTAAACATTTATATCTTGAGCACTATGTGAGCTAAGAACTCCACATTAGCCCAATATGCTTTTCATTTGCAGAATCCAAATAGGGTTTGGATTGAGAAAAGTCCAATAGCTAGTAATTCTTGTATTCTTGAAGACTTTGATATTTATTGAGATTGCATAAACGAATCAGATTTTTATTGTAAAAACAAAAAGGACAGGAAATATTGACACAGCAAAAAATCTTTTACAATTACACAGCTTCATAACTATATATATATATAGAACACAAATACATCGTGTGATTTTGAATCATATAACAGCAACAATCAACAATAAATATTATTGTATTTTGAGTAAACATGAAACTTCAAATTAGTCACCAGTTTATAGGGTAAAAATCATATCATATATCATAAATACGTATCAAACTAAGCAAGAAATGCTTATTCACATCAGCACTATCCCAACATTCAAACTTGCTCTAATTTAGGAGAGTAGTCCAGCAAAAACCAAAACGAACAAAATCAGCTGCTAAATCAAAAGCTTCATTTTCTTTTTATCGATTTCAACTGCTGTCAAACATGTCACCTCTCACTCCACGGTGGGAATAGAACCACCGGCGGCCTTGATTTCTTGCTGCAGCTGCAAAAATGAATACAGGGAAATAATATAGGAAATTCATGCCGTCTACCAGGAGGTGAAAAACAACTCTTTAACCAAATTGCATGTCATCTAAAATAAAACATAAAAGTACATACCCTAAATAGGTATTGAAGATTGGTCTTCAGTAGAGAGTATTCCTGTTGTAATTGTTGTAAACATCTAATACACCTGCAATGCAACCAACATTTTTTGTTAGTGACATTAATAGACAGGGTCAAATAATTTATTGTTTTTTGAAATGTTACGAAAGAAGCATGTAATAAACATTTTCTAATCCTATTAATTTAGGCCAAATGGAAAGAGTAAGCTGTCAGCATTATCTCCTAAAATAACATTAGCATGTCTCCTAAAAATATAAGCACATATGAAAACAGCTCACATTCACTTCAAAGAATCAAGTTAATTTCTGACGTTTATCTAAGAAAACAAAAGATTTTACAGGAAATACATAGCATGTAATCAATACTACTCATTCATCGAAACAAAAGCAAAAGTTTGTAAACTGCCGGCTTCGAAGAAGCTGCTTCATATCAGTCAAGAGTTACAGTCTTATGGACTTTGCAGTATAATCATTACAAACAAACACTTCTTTCAATCATATCAAACAAAGTTTTGATTATCTAAGCCGAGCAGAAGCAATCCATTGTATTTTAAAGTTTGTGCATTACGCCTAACTCAAACCATTGAATAAGCTTTATAATGATTATTTTAGTCATATATTTGGTCAAGCGTAGATAACTAGGTTACCGAATAACAGATATAGAATAGGCTTTGATGCCATCTCAAAATTTGAGCTTTAAAGCTAACAGACCTCAAAAATCAATTCAAGAGGTGAGGATGGTTCAAGTCATATAAAGACTAGTTTGACCATACAGTAGACTCTAGACAATCTGAGATCCTAACAGTCGGTAATGAAAAATTATATCACCAACTCAAATGTTAGACTATTTTTCTTTAGCCAACCCACCTTTGCATTAAAGGGAGGGACTTAGCTACAGAAATTCTTCCTTTTCTATTTTGTTGCTATCTGCCAACAGTCTCTTATCTTATTGTGTTTTTATCACCAACTCAAATGTTTGACTATTTTTCTTTAGTTAACCCACCTTTGCATTAAAGGGAGGGACTTAGCTACGGAAATTCTTCTTTTCTATTTTCTGTCTGCTCATATGTTACTATCTTATGTGTTCTAATAGATTCTATTTGTTTAGCTCGTTTGTTGTATGCTTCTAAAATGTTGTATCTCCTCATAGAATCAGTTTAATAACTGACGGTAGATTAGACCTCTAGAAATACCGCAGTCAGCTTCTGTAATCATTCATCTTTCATATAATACAAATCAGAAAATTCCTGAAAAGTCTTTGATGCTCTATTTCTCTATGTTTTCTCAGTCATCTACTTCGGATCATCCTCATCTCTTTCTCTGTCTCTAACGCTACTTTCTCAATAAATCTGGAAGACTAAGGTGGTATTTCATTTGGTTTATTGGTAGGGTGACTTGGATATCAATCTGAAAAATTACATAATTTCATTTGAAAAGGTAAAGAAAATACACAGAAGGAAAAGATTAAAAAGAGACCGCGATAAAAGTGGAGTATAATCTAGAAAAATCTACATAACCCTCCCTGAATGGCACAAACTTTTCAT
Source organism: Cicer arietinum (assembly GCF_000331145.2). Lineage (NCBI taxonomy): Eukaryota > Viridiplantae > Streptophyta > Magnoliopsida > Fabales > Fabaceae > Cicer > Cicer arietinum. Next base: position 8,027,361 of record NC_021163.2, read on the forward strand.
ACATTTCAAAATCTACATATGTAGGAAATGCAAAATTCAATGAAGTTAGAAGTAATTAATTTGAAAAAGAATGATTAAAGAAATTATGAGGCTCCAAACAATGTATATTTTTGTCTTTTTTATCACAAAATGAGAGAATTTTGTTTCTTACACATCAATTTATATGTATTAAGAATTTTGCAAAAGTGTATCAAACATTTATGTATTCAAACAAAAACTATTTGAGGAATTCAGAATTTTCTTTTATATTACTACTATAATTTCTCCACACAAATTAAAGCTAAAATCAGTAGCCTTCAAGAAAAGGTGTGAAGGTATCCAAGTCAGAATTAGTGGAAGAGACAGTGTATTATAGATACTATACTACCATGCTAATTTAAGTTGTATTTAGATTTGAGAACTTATAGCATTTTAAATGTTTTCTCTGAATTAGATCCCTGATAGATTGCTAAAGCTTTATAGATTACATGTAAAGTTCTGTTAACTAGGCAGCCAACAAAGCTTGGGGACATATGAATCAAACAAAGTAAAATTTTGTAATCCAAGAAATGCGGAAACAAGATAATTCAAATGATAGGAGATACAAATGATATGTTTCCGGGAACAAGAGAATTTGATAAAACTCACCCTTCCAGGTTCTGAGCCTCACAAAAATTTCTGAAGGTGCCACAAACATTTTTAACTCTAGCAGCACCAACACTGTTAAACAAATAATGTCACAAACAACAATAATAATAAATAAAAAATCTATTTCTTCATGTTAGTGCAACAATACACAACAGAGATAATCAAATACAACTACAAATACAAATACAAATACAAATACAAATACAAATACAAATACAAATACATCATTTATACCTGGCACTACTTCCCTTCTGTTGATGGGCATGAGCATCTACTTGTTTGAAATCCACAGGTACTTGCTCTCTGCACAAACAGCCAAATAGAACCAGTTTAAGATTTCCATAAAAATCAAATTAAAAGTAGTCTCATAAAGTTTTTGGTATAAACCTAGGTATCGCAACTGCATGTTTGGTTTTGCAGTGATAATGGTTTATTTTGAATGAATTGATTTTGATTAAAAGTGAGTTGAACATGAAGTGATTAAAGTTAGAGTTGAACATGAAATGATGTAAGTGTGAATACGTGTGTAAAGTGAGTTGGACAATAAATTTCAGACTCAATTCTACTTGAGCATATCGGAACATGGAAAAATCAATTCCTTAGAATCAATTTTGCTTCATCCAAAAATGACATGCATGTTTGGTTTTGCAACAAGAATGGAAAATCACAGAGTCACCTTGATTTTGCAAAAGCTACATCACTATTACAAAATTCCGCTGTAATTTTACCAATCTCACAAAGAAACCAAACATATACTCAGAAGGATGAAAAACCCTTTCCTTTCTCTCCCTCAAGAGTTTTATGTGTCATATCATCCAAACAGTTTTCTGAGAAAGTAAAATAAAAATTTCTGAATCCATAATATTAAAAGAGAATAGTAATAATACTTACAGAGCACGTGACATGTTGTTGAGTAATTTCTCAGAATCATCAAAGAACATAGTCATAACCTCAATCACAAAATCTGGACTACTTTCATCTTGCAGTTTCTGAAGCTGACTGAACTGATCATCCAGATAATCCTGCTCCATGCCAATCAAAATATCTCATAATTAAAAATAATTAAAATCATCTCAAAATATAAGAATACAAAAGAAAGGGTAATAATATATTTGAATAAATTATTGGCGTTGACCGGAGAAAATAACAGAAAAGTGAAGTGAAGAGAATAGGAACCTGGCGAAACATAGCAGCTTCGTGGTCACGTAGCTTTCTTTGTAACTGATCCATGTTTATTTTTGTTCTTTGAATTCGATACTACTAGATCTCAATTCAATAGCCACAAAAAATTAGCGAGGAGGGTTTTGAGTTGAAATTGAAATGGAAGAGAGGCGAGTACTAAATAGTGAAAATTAGAAAGTGTATGTGTGTGTGTCTGAATTCTGAAATGAAAACGTTTCTTGTTTTGTTTCGTTGGTTTCCCGAAAATGGGGATTCCTTCTTAATTTGGACACTTACTGCTTCTGGTTGTCTCTCACCTTACTTATACCCTTTCGTCAAAACTCAAAACCTCTTATGTAAAATAATGCATTATTACTCCTAACGTGTGAATCTTGTTGTTAAGTTCTTTAGAAAAAATAATTGATACATCGTTGTTTTTTTTTTTTTAATTAATTTGAATAAAAAAAGAAATTAATGAAAATTACTACTCAAACAGGGAAGTCAACAAAGAAAAAAAACAAAAATACTAAAACCGAATATTTTAATAATTTGACTTGAATATGAGTATTTATCATCTCATCATTGACCCTAGTCCAATTATGTATCATAAATTTCAGTTATTGCCATTTATAAATAATTAAATTGATATATTAAATACCATAAAATATCCGAAAACAACTATAAAACATTAACCGTTATAAATGTATATATATAAACATGTTTACATGAAATTAGTTAATATCCTTTTAAAAAGTATAGGTTTAAATTATGTAGGTCTCTATTTTTGTTCAAAATAAATTTTTAGTTATTAGTTTAAAATTGATTTTTTTGGTTCTTATAAATTAATTATTATTATAATTTTTTTAATTCATACTATTTTTTTTTGATAATGTGACACTGTGATTAAATGATGCCACACTTCAATCTTATATGATATTTGTGAGTTGTATAACATATTTTTTCATATTACTATTGTTATTGATTTTATTTATATATTAAAATATTTAAAATTATTTTTTAAAATTTATTTTATTTAATAATTTAAAATGTTTATATAAAATATTTAAGTTTTATTAATTTTATTTTGAATATTTAATATTTAAAATTTTAGTATATTTAATATTTATTTTATTTATAAATTGAATTTTAAAATATTAAATAAAGTATTTAAAATTATTTATTTTATCCAACTATAATTTAAAAATTTAAAATATTTATATAAAGTATTCAAAATTTTATTTATTTTTAATATGTATGTAAAATAAATAATAAAGTTAATTACAATAATAATGACATATAAATTATTTTGTCTAAATCACAAATATCGCATCATTAATAGAAGTATCACGTGATAACAAATGGTATAAAAAAAAATTTATCGGATAATTTATTATTTTAACTATTAAAAATGTATAATTAATGTCATTTTAATCTCTAACTCAATAAAAAATCTCAAATTAATTATTAAATTATCAAATAATCAATTATTAATATTATAATAGTGAGAGATTATTTTAAAAGTAAATTATATCTTTTAATAACGATAATATAGTTTATCTTTCGTAAACTATTTTGACAATTTAATAATTAATTTAAATTGTTAATTGAGTCACAAACTTAAACTAAAATAAGCATCCTAAATTCTAAAAGATTAAAATAATAATTTAACGATACTTTGCATAAATTCAAAATCATAACACATAAATCTTGTAACTTACTGAATGCGTATTCAAGGGTCTAATTTAATATTTCATTAACATTTGAAATTAAAAGAGAAATGTTATAGGAGAATCCAATGAAATATGGAAAAATTGAGAGATGAACATCAACAAGTATTCACAACTCACAACTCTCTGTTTGATATTATTTTAAGAATGTGTCTTGTTAAAAGCTTGCAGAGAAAACACTTATAAGGAAAAAAAAAAAAATGAGTACACGTGGAAAACGCAACGTCAAAAACTTTATTAAAAAACTCAACAAACAAACTAATGTATAATATATTTATTTCTTTAAACTCGAAAAATATCAATATTTTATATTAGCTTCTCATAAATTTTATATTGACAGTGATTTTGTAAAAATATTTATTAGAATGTCGTATAAATGACGCTATTGAATGTTTATATCACTTCTTTATTTGCGTAAGAAAACTCAATGAAATACCTATTTTTGATTTTCTTTAATATTATTCTTTCATAAAACCAATAATTTTTATAGAAGATAAACTAAAAATCTCTTATATGTGTTGAATTGCATACCTCATTCAAAATATATTTTCGATTTACTTCATATAGTGTTAAATTTTCCGCATCATTAGATGATGTTGCTGCTAAAAAAATTGTATCGCTGAATAATGTTGGTATTATGATTTCTCTCATCATGTTTGATTATGAAAAGAGTGAGACAAAAATACTACTACTATTTTTAAAAAATGAAATAAACGAATATTTTTTTTAAAAAATATCCCACTTAAAAAAAACAAATTAAATTAACGATCCTTTAAACAACACATTGAAGTACAAATTGGCGGTGTGTTCATGTTCTTTTCTTTGGTTTATGATATACTCAAATTCCTTTTTTTCAAAAAGAAAATACATCTACTTACATGAGGACTAGTATATTCATATTCTTTTCTTTAGATCATAATATACTCAAATTCTATATTTTTTTTAAAAAAAATACATTTACTTACGTTAGAACTAAAATTGACGTTAGGACATAGACAAAATAAAAAGTAGATATTAAAAATAAACATATACAAATTATATCAATTATCTAAATTATATCAATTATCTGATCTTAATTTAAAATATTATCTAAATGTTACCGACTTTCTACTTAATATTTAATTTTTTATATATTTCAATTAATTTTATATTATAATTATTTTTAATAATTTATTTATTAATTTTTTGTTTTTATATTATTTTAATATAAATAAATAAAAAATAAATGAGTAGAAAGTCGCATCTCTCCAAGATGTCTGCGACATAGTAAAAAACTTAAAAAGTAAGTATTAGTTTTTTTTAAAAAAAGTGGAGTATTGTTTTCTAAAAAGTGAAAAAGAAAATCTGAAATAAATACCACAAAATAAAAAATGAAATAGAATTAAAAAAAAAGTAAATTAATTATACTCTACAGCACATAATCCTTACTTATATTATGAAAAAATACATAATTCTTACCTTAAGATTTATCTTTCACAGAGGGGCCAATGAGTTGAACCAAGTAATTTTGTTTTATGTATTTTTCGGGATCTTAACTATTTTATCTCTTGCTATATGTGATTTGAGCCAATCAGTTGAACCGAAAAATTTGCAAGCCTGAATTGAACTGTGAACATGTTGAGCTGAAAAAAGAAGGTTCACAGCAGCCCCATAATGACCTTTTAAGACTTTCATTTCATTTTTTATTTTTGAGGAAAAATAACTTCTATTTCTTCTCGTGGCCAAATTCCATAACAAATACATATATATATATATTACACGAAATTCATGCCCAAATCATATTAACATGCAAGCTTGATAAAAGTTAAGCTTAGGACTGACTGCAAACCCACACATATACTGATAGCTCCCAATTCCCAAACGTTGGCAAACCCATGAAGAATATTTAGATGCCCATCTTCAGCATGTAAAAGGGGGAGAGACAAAGAGAGGCCACACATTGGAGCAACACATCAGCATAATTGTTGCTCATGTGCCATTTCTTATTCACAAACGTGCACATTGTTTTTTAGATTTTCTTACCGAGACTTTTAGCGATAACAGATAAATGATGAAATGATTCTTGTGGTAATCAACCTAAAGAAGAATAAAATCGTAAGTTCATTGTTAAAAGTTGATAAATTGATGATTCATATGAAACAATAACACCCTCTCCACCCCCACCTTGCAAAGAAAAAAGATGCAGCTGCAACTAAAGTATTTCATATTTACCTTCCTCCGAAAAGGCAAAAATGCCACCAAGTATTTCATCATCCTCCCCATCTTCTGGTTGCTCTCTTTCATGGCTGCTGCTGCTGTTGTCAACATCATCAGTAACTACTTCAGCTAACACATTACTTCCGTCCTGCACAAGAGTCTCGCAGTTGCCATCTGGGAAAGAATGCCCGTCACATGCATTTTGCATTACAGAGGCCACTTCCGAAAAATTGATCTTATCTAGATCATGTTTCAGGAACAATGCTGAGTCGTCACTAATCTCAACAACTTCTGCAGCACCCCTTCCTTCGGAGGTTACCTTTCTCCCTTGCAGTAATGGACTGCCACTGAGACAATGGTCATATGGAGAATCCACATGCTTCAAGTCTCCAGACGGAGACAAATTTTCTAGCACAGTCTTGTTAGGCTGAGATGGCTCAGCATTGATTGCTTCCTGTCTTTCCAGATAGAACTCACCCAGCATTTGGAAACAAGAAGAAACTTGATCCAGGTCAAGCAAATTTTCAGTCCTTCTTGATGAACCTGAAGTAAATTACAAACATCCAACATATAGATAGATTATCATAGGAGGTTCATACAAAATATTAAAAACACAAGAAATTGCTTAAAATGGAACGAAAAGGAAATATTCATCCACATTCTTGTATAACAATTGAATTTTCTCCTTGAAAGTTACACCCATTTCTCACCTCCATCAGAGCTTTCGGTGGAGCTCAGTGATGCTGGTTTTGAGTGACAAATAACAATCATGTCAGCAGTTTGCTTGTCTTCAGTCGCATGGAGGACAGGAGATGCGGGGCCCAAATATTTTCCCTCTGGAAGGCCTCTGAGTCAAACAGCCAAGTAAGCATATGGGGAAATAAAGGACTACTGATGATCACAGGTTCACAGATACACCAAGACCATATCAAAGTCACTAATGATAAGCTATGCAATTATGTCTGTTGTTAGACATTATACCTAATTTGTTGAGTTAATAGTTCCATACAAAGTGCCTTAAATTCAAAACAGCATGCACGCAGAAAATGCTAAAATATGGATGAACACACATAATTACCATGCGTAAACAATGCAACATTTGATAATACTGATGTATTTCCTTGTCAGTATTTTTTTCCTCAAAAGTATGCAAGTCAAACTTTATTCAAGATTTGAAAGTAAAACTGCAAAAAAAAAAATTAATCTCTGGTTTCTTTCCTTCGAAGGCAAACGCAGAAAGCATGATTTTCGCGGAGGAATACAAAAACATATTCATCTACAACATGATGCAGTAAGCCAGTTGGGATGAATATATACCAAAGTTGCAGTTGAAAACCAATAACTTTCAATCCCACTAAATTTAGATCGACGTGTTAAGCATAAAATCATAGCAGGTGCCCCCAATGTGGCCAACTGATTGAAACCAATATTAAGTAATTGACACGATCACACTATCCTGTAGGAATTCTACTTTGTAACAAAAAATTCTACCAAAATGCTTCTAAATGTACCACAGTAAATCAAATTTAATAATCTAAATGTTGCCTTGATAAAAATAGCAGAACATGATTAACATGCCAAGATGTTCAATCTACTAAAAAGAAAAAAGAAAAAGTCACCACCTCTCATTCCAGCTTGGTCTGATGCTATGAAAATTGTCAAAGACAGGCAACAATTCCTTTCGTCTTATTTCAACTTCGTTGGCGGAGATCTTTTCAATTTCAGACTCACCACCAGCACTATAAATAATTATCCCAGAATTCATTGAGTAAAAGCAAATCTGAATAAACAAGATGGTTAGCAAGTAGCAACCAATGCCAAGCACTGTACATGAAAATCAAAACATTGCGCAAATAATTACCTTAGAATTTTGCCATATTGGAATCCTTCCAAAATTTACTTGCACCTCCGCGTTAGATATATACCGGTGAAATCTCTCTTGAGGCTTCCCTGTAGAAGGTTTTACAGTCTTTTCCCCTACACCATCACTTATATTCAAAAAATTAAATCCATATCCATCACCAGAATACATTCTCTCTTTAACTTTATCAATACCATCTTGTCTGTCCAAGGTATTGCAGAAGGGATCCTCTTTTTCTGGCCATTCTGACCTTCTACATACGTCCCACCATTGAATGGGCTCAACTTTCACTCTGAACTCATCCTCCTGCATATGCAGGGCTGAAGCTGACTGGGTTCTCGAACCACTTTCATTTGGTTCTGGACCAACCGATGGTAGAAGCTCATGTTGAACTATATGGCCTGATGGTGTATATACCAACAGGTGCTCTAAGGATTTCACTTTTGACTTAACAAGCGGCTGTGAGTGAGATATGGAATTATGAAATATTGCAGCAATGGCACCAGATGGAACAAAAACTTTTCCTGAAACATTTGCAGTAGAATTCTGAATCGTATTAAGCCATCCAAAACTGCTATACTTTATTCGGCTAACAACAGAAAGGACAACAGGTGCTGGGGGATGCAAAGATTGCTGATGAGAAACGGAAGAAGAAGTAGACCACCAAGGCAGAGACAAAACAGGAAGTAAGGAGGGCTCTTCCCCCTTAGAACTAATAATTTGGAAACCAGTATCACCTCCAAAAGGTGACAAAACAAAAAGATGGCAGGTCCCCTTGGAAGAGACAATTGCAACCCACTGGCTAAAATGACTAAAACAAATGTCCTGGATCATCTGTCAAATAAGAAAACAAGATGAAGAGAATCACGCATGCAGGCCACAAACGTCAAAACAAATACAATATCAGGAATTTATACTCTCCCCCCCCCCCCGGAAAAAACTTTAAAGGACCCCCCCTCTCATTTA